>NW_004949119.1:1196908-1211935 GCF_000317375.1 Microtus ochrogaster | reverse complement strand
GTGTGTGTGTAGGTGCATGCACGCAGGAGACAAGAACCCAGCTGTGGTTCCATAATCGTGGCTGTGATGTGTCCCTTACTTGACTCTATCTTCCCTCAGGTTATGGCAACGTGGCTCCCAAGACCCCAGCTGGGCGCCTCTTCTGTGTCTTCTATGGTCTCTTCGGGGTGCCACTGTGCTTGACGTGGATCAGTGCCCTGGGCAAGTTCTTCGGGGGACGTGCCAAGAGACTGGGCCAGTTTCTTACGAGGAGAGGAGTGAGCCTGGTATGTCTCAAATCCTAGATACAGTTAAGGGGAGGAAGGGGTTAGTACAGATGACGGCCGTCCTGTTGGATCTGCTGGAGCACCTTGGGCTCTGTCCCAGCCGGGATCCTAGAGTCTTTCCCATGGCTGACATGTTTTCCCTCACTCCACCAGCGGAAGGCTCAGATCACATGCACGGCCATCTTCATCGTGTGGGGCGTCCTGGTCCACCTGGTGATCCCGCCCTTTGTGTTCATGGTGACAGAAGAATGGAACTACATCGAGGGCCTCTACTACTCCTTCATCACCATCTCCACCATTGGCTTTGGGGACTTTGTGGCTGGTGAGTCCCTGCCTCCTTCCCCCGACCTCTGCCACATCACCATCTCCAGTTTCAGTCTGACAACGGTACCTTATAAGTATCCTTTATCCTTATCTCTCTCCTGCCCTGCCCCCACCCCCCAGCACAGGCACGTGTGTGCACGCACACACACACACAAGCCACAGCTGGATTCTTGCCTTCTGCATGTATGCAACCATACACACACACACACACACACACACACACACACACACCCCACCAGCTGAACCAGGGTGGCTCCCAGACAAGGGAGGCCTTCTCCCCACTGCCCTGCCCCCTCAGCCTTGCCCTCCTCCTCTGCTTAATCCCCACAGGCAGTGAAGAGGTTCTTTGTCCCCTTTGTGGGAGGGCGTGCGCCTGTCCCAGCCACCCATGCTCAGTTCCTTGTGCCTATGTCCTGCACAGCCTCCTGATTCCTAATTATGTCTTTCTGTGCCTCTCCCTCTTGACCCCCACCTCTGCTCCCAGAGGTCACGTGCTTTGCCCAGAGGGCAAGTGGAGGTCATGCCTGTGCCCCATTTTGTGTGGAATGCTGCGAGGGGGCAGCTGAGTGGGTGGAGGGAACAAGACGCTTGCTACAGTGAACACTTCTGACCCCAGCTTCCTGGGACCCGCCTGCTGTCTGAACACAAAGTTACAGGCACAACCCTATCATTGTTTAGTTCAGGGCCCCAGAGCCTGCTGAGGATGAGCCTGTGGTACCTTTAGCCATACTTCTGAGCTCCAGTGAGACACTAGACCCATCCTCCTTTCTTTAGTGGTCCGTAAGAAAAGTTACACACTTGAATCTGCTTTGGTTCCTGGGCGCTGAGGGTAGAAATCAGCCATGTGAGGTTGGAGCTGCATTGCTGCCATTATCCGACTCCACTTGTAATCAGAAGCCCTGTGCAAGATTGCCTTCAGATCAGGGTGCCTCCTCAGTCAGGGGCTCTAGCTCCTGCTCCAGGAAAGACCCTAATAAGGGCTGGAGGTTGAGGTTGCCTCTTCTAGGCCCTTCAGTTAAGTTACTTCCCTCTTTAGAAGGCAGGATGCAGGTCAAGCTAGCTGCTAAATAGAAAGTCACAAAGACTGTGGCACATGTGGTGGTCAGGGGACAGTTTTAGGAGTTGGTTCTCTCCTTCTACCAAGTGTCCTGGGGTGCAAACTCGGGTCCTCAGGGAAGCACTTTTACCCAATGAACCGCGTCCCCTGACCATGAAGGGAATCCTGACTAATTCTAGAAGAAAGGTGAACCTCTGGAGCCGTGAGGTGAAGGTGTTGCAGAGGAGTGTGCAGAATGGTGGAGCCGTCCAGGCCAATCAATCAAAGAGTAACCCTGACGAGAGCAGAGATAGGGAGGCTGACTTCACCTTGGAGGAGGGTAAAGATGGTTTGGAGTGGTTCTTGCCAGGTCAGTGCTTCCTGGGTCATCTTGACCCAACCATCAGCATCATTCACAGTAAATCAGTTAGTCCCTCACCATCTAAGGCTGCCAGCACCCCCAATGTTGAGTTTCCATTCCGTTTTTAACTGAGTTGAGATGTGCTCCCTGGCTGGGAGGAGCAGAAAAATGCATACGCGTGAGCTGGTTAGTTAACAGTCACCCCAAGAGCCCCTTTAACTCCCCTCAACTCAAAAGTAGCCTCAGTTCCGACTTTTTGCAATTAGAGAAACTGGGGTTTAGAGTTGGGCTGTGCTGGAACCACGTCCTTCAGGAAGGAGATAGATGACGTAGTCTAGGCCTCTGTTGTGCATGTATGTCTGTGTGCACACTCAAGTGTGCCATTTGCTCAGAAGCCCTCCGCCCTTGGGTCTTTTGAGACAGAATCTCATTAGCCTGGAGCTCATCTATTAGACTCGGTGATTGGCCAGTCAGCCTCAGGGCCCTGCCTGGTGTCACAGCTGTGCTCCCTTACACCTGGCCTTTCACGTGGATTCTTTAAAAAAAAAAGCAAAAAATAAATGAATGAGTAATTAAAAAAATATATATATACAGGGGGATTTTGCCTGTATGTATGTCTGTGTGCCTGACGCCTGAAGAGGCCAGAAGAGAGTATCAGAGCCCCTGGAACTAGAGTTACAAATGATTGTAAGCAGCTCTGTTGGTGCTGGGAATCGAACATGGGTTCTCTAAGAGGACAACCAGCGCTCTCATCCTTACGTAGATTCTGATGTTGGAGCTCGGGTCCTCCTGGGCTGTCTCCCCAGGTCTTGTCTTTGACACTGTGCTCTGTGTGGTTTACTAGGACAGCACGGTGTCAGCCATTTTGGTAGGCTTCTGCTGACTCTGGGCTTCCTGTCTTTACAGGTGTGAATCCCAGTGCCAACTACCATGCCCTGTACCGCTACTTTGTGGAACTTTGGATCTACCTGGGATTGGCCTGGCTGTCCCTCTTTGTCAACTGGAAGGTCAGCATGTTTGTGGAAGTGCACAAAGCCATTAAGAAGAGGCGGCGGCGGCGAAAGGAATCTTTTGAGAGCTCCCCACACTCCCGGAAGGCCCTGCAGATGGCTGGAAGTACAGCCTCCAAAGACGTCAACATCTTTAGCTTCCTCTCCAAAAAAGAGGAGACCTACAATGACCTCATCAAACAGATTGGGAAGAAGGCAATGAAAACAAGTGGGGAGAGGGTTCCAGGATCTGGACATGGGCTGGGACCTCAAGGGGATGGACTATCTGACATCCCTGCATCCCTGGTACCTTTGGTGGTCTATTCCAAAAACCGAGTGCCCAGCTTAGAAGAGGTATCTCAGACTCTCAGAAGCAAAGGGCATGTGTCGAGGCCAGTTGGTGTGGAGGCTGAAGCACAGGCTCCCAAAGATGGCTACCCAGGCTCTGAAGTATTTATTAACCAACTGGACCGTATCAGTGAGGAGGCTGAGCCATGGGAAGCCCTGGACTATCATCCGCTCATCTTCCAAAATGCCAACATTACCTTTGAAAATGAGGAAACAGGCCTCTCAGATGAGGAGACCTCCAAGTCTTCCATGGAGGACAATTTGGCCTCAAAGGAGCAGCCTCAGCAGGAGGCTGTGGCTGAGGCACCCTTGAGCACAGGTGAATTCCCTTCATCAGATGAGTCCACCTTCACCAGCACTGAGTCTGAGCTCTCTGTGCCTTATGAGCAGCTGATGAACGAGTACAATAAGACAGATAGCCCTAGAGGCACGTGAGGCCGGCCTGGCTCCCTACCTGCTCTCCAGTGGCTTCTTCCCTCACCTGGGTTGTCCTGTGATGGCCAGATCCCTGGGGAGAGGGCCCTGGAAATGAGATGGGGAGCCAGGGCCCTGCTTTTCCTCTGTCCTCTCCAGCTGGTTGCTTGCTTCCATGGGATGTGGTGTCGGCCCAGGACAGGCCTCCGTTCTACAGCCCCTATGGGGAGGCTGCTGTCCTGGGCCTGCCTTGTAAGTAGGTGTATCTGCTGACTCGAGGCATGTAGGCTGTAGCACTCACCCTGGAGGTCCTATGTCTGTTGGTTAAGTCTTCCCCCGTTGTTTGGTTGACTGTCACACGGTTCTCTGAGTTCACCAGTATTAATGGGCACCTCCTGCGTGCCTGGCACTGAGCTAGGCATTTGGAAGGAGGAGCTTGTAAGACCCAGAGTTGTCATGTAGGAGTTCTTGAGTCTTCTGTGGAGGCACGGGTATGATGTGGTTTGGTAGTAGCAGGACCCATCTGCTCATCCACTCACTGCTCTGCCCAGCAAGCCCTTTACTGCAAACCTCAGGGCAGGGGCTGTGTGTGTGTGGGGGGGGGGGTCCTCTATCTGTCCCAGAGCCTTGTCCGGTCTCAGATTCCCTTTGTAAGCAACAGCAATGCTGTACCCTGGGGGTGCAGGAGAAAGATGGGTGACTATGGAAATTAGTACTCTGGGCACGGTCAAGGAGCTTAGACGTGAAGTCCAGGTCCCTCAGCCCCTGCCTGATGGAAGTACAAGTCCCAGCCCCAGTCTGGGCACCCACACTCACAACCCACCATCTCATTCCCTGAGGATTCCCTCACTGCCTCTCCCCCTCACCCCTCTTCTAGTGGATCCTATGGGGTGAGGCCACATCTTGGCTTACAGAACTGTGAATTGAGCTCCCTTCTTAAACCACTGTGTGGTGGTAGTGTGTGTGGGGTGCCAGTGGGTGTGTGTGTGCGCATTTGGGCTGGGGAAAAAAGAAAATGTGAATTTTACTGGACCAGATATTCCTGGTGAGGTCTGGAAGCTAGCTGCTGTATAAGTCCTTGATGCTCAAACTCCAGCTAGCCTGCTCTGGCCTAAATGGTTTGTGTTATTAATATTTCTTAATGAATTGTTCTTTTTATACCCAGAATCTGTCATTGACTTCAGAGCCAATAAAGAACAGGGTCCCTGCAAGTGGGATGGATGTCTGCAGAGGGCACTCTGTTGTCCTTCCAACTCAGCTTGTTCTTTTGTGGTAACGCCAGTCAAGGCCTTATGCATAGCTGGGGGGTGGTGTGGACAACACCACTGCAGGTCACTGGGTGCTGGGCAGGAGATGATAACCTGCCTCAGCCCCTTCCCTTGCCATGTATATTCTACCGAGGGGCATATAGGGCCAGAGCCCCATACATGATGTCAGTGAGAGGTGTGTGTTCATACCTCCACCATTCTCTAAGCGGTTGTAGAGGCCACGTTGGCCTCAGGGTGGGAGGGACAGCCTGGCTCCTGTGAACAGTGTCCTAAGATGAATGTCCTGGAGCCACACTAACCACACTGTATACGTGTCCTGGTGGTGAAGGCAGATGTAATTTATTTTAACATTTTTACAATAAAACACATGAACAAGCCCACTTACTGTGTGGTGTGTGGGGCTGGGAGCAGGGTGGGGTGGGTGGGATGGGCTGGAAGACTGACAGTCTGATGTCAGACCTAGGACAATCTGATGTCTGTCAGGTCAGAAGGATTGTTGTAGAGCAAAGGGTGTGGCCATCAAGAACTCAGGCTAGAGCATCAGGAGCACGGCTGAGGAGATAATCTGTTCTATCTGCTGCCGTCACAAATATCCTGCCCCAAAACAATCTGAGAAAAAGTTTGGTTTACACTTCCAGGCCATAGTCCATCATCAAGAGAAGCTGGGCTAAAAACTTGGAGGCGGGAGCCATGGAAGAACATCATTTGTTAGCTTCACTTATACCTCACACTTAGCTGGGTTTCTTATACAGTCCAGAACCACCGAGGGATGGCTCTACCTACAGTGGGTTGAGCTCTCCTTCATGAATTATAATCAAAACAGTCCTCCACAGCTGTGCCCACAGGCAATCTGATCTAGGCAATTCCTCAGTGGAAGCTCTCCTTTCAGATAGTGTCAAGTTGACAAGGCTCATCAGGACAGGTAAGGATGGTGGTAGCCAAGTCTGTCCCTCACTAGCTTCCAGATAACCTTTCCAGATTTAACACCCAACAAACCTTCACCTTGCAGTGGTTCAGTCCTAAAAGTGAATGGAGCAGGAAGCAGACAGGTGTTAGAGGCACAGTTGTGTAAACATTAGTAAAAATGGGGAGGTTGGCTTTGAACCCAGACAGCACAGTTCCTGGCCTGTCCACAGCCATTATGATGGGATGAGAAGATGGCTCATAGGTTTGTGGTAGGTCTGACATCACTGAAAGGACCTCCCACCACCAGGAGGTGAATCAGGACTTTTCCAATTCAAGGAGTGTGCATATAGCCAGGGCATGGACACCCTGTTTTGTTTTGTTTTTTGTTTCTTTGTTTGAGAGATTACTCACAGGTAGAAACATTTGCCAGGTGGCCCTGACTGCAGTTTGATCCCCAGAGTACAGTTTAAATAAAAAGCCAACTTTTAAAGGCTGGAGTCTAATTCTAACCCTAGCATCCTACTGGGATGGGAGCTGGAGACGGGAGAATCTGATGGAAGCTCCTATGCACAGCACGGTGGCAGAAATAGTGAGACCCTGCCTCAAACACTAGGGTGGAAGTGTTGGGGACTGTGGACCCCCAGATCCTGAATTTCTTGTAAACAACTTGTTTTCCTCTGCTCTGAGCAGTCTGCAGCTGCTCTGAGCACAAGACCCTGATGGCAGGGGAGTGGGTTCTGATGAGTCTGCAGCTGAAAGATCCCGAGTGCTGGGGCATGGCCAAAGCCCTACATAAGCTGCCCCTGAGCACCTTAAGGTGGGCATTCTTGTGTCTAGGATGTTCCCATGACCCCATCTGTCTATCTCTGTCTGTGTGTGTGCATGATTTTAACTTTCAGCCTAGTTCCCGTAGCGCCAAGTGAGTAGAGCACAGGACGAACCACATGGAAGAAGAGAACTACTCTGGAGAAGTCCTGACCAATCTGTACATACATGCTCACTTTCATAAACACACACAAATCTTAAAAAATTCACCAGGGTTGGGTGGTGGTCACATAGGACTTTAATCCCAGCACTCAGAGGCAGGTGAATCTCTTAAGTTCCAAGGCCAGCCTGGTCTCCTGAGTGAGTTCCAGGACAGCCAAGTCTTCACAGAAAAACCTTGTCTTGAAGAAACAAAAACTGCCTGGTATGGTTGCTCATACTTGTAATCCCAGTGCTCAGGAGGCCAAAGCAGGGGCATCCAGGAAGGAACATCTTTATGAAAGCATGGTCCACAGATGCAGCCAACTGCAACACTTTAACCCCTGAGTCATCTTCACAGCCACCATGAGGTTTCTATAAGGAACTTGCACAGCTGCATTGGAAATTATTTTGCTTGAGTTTGCTTCACAAAATCCTTGGACAGCTGCCATTTAAAACCTAGCATAACCCTTCTGCCCCAACAGCATCAGTTCCTGTGCCCTGAGAAGTTGAACTGGGACTCAGGGAGTGACTTTCGGGGCTAGAGCTGAAACAGACACTGCAGAACATACACTTTAGAGGGTCAGGCTGTGTTCTTCCTGTGGTCAAACTTAATCTGGGGCTTTCTGAACAAGTAGGAGGGGCTGAACCGCAGCTACAGGAGAGCCCTACACTCCCCAGCTTCCTGAGTGGTTGTGGACAGAAAGGGCATACTGTAAGGGCTGAGGCTGGGAGGGGCAGCCCCCACTGAAGCCCCTAGGCCAGTGTCTCAGATGAGTGAGACCCACAGACTCAGTGGAAGTCCTTGGTGTCTCTCCTATTCCAACAAGCTGCTTCCCTGCTGCCTCCAGAAGCTTTTCTGCCTGGCATAAGATAGTTCCCTTCTCTCCATCAGTATGGCTGCCCTCCCTGCTCTGCAGTCACTGTTAACTGGTCAACTGCTCTGTACTGGGTGAGGTACAGGCACTTTTAGCGCTGCTAGGTGGGATGGACAAATGGCCCTGCATCCAGGGAGTGAGAATATTGCTGGTCATTTTTCTGAGTGTGTGATGGGTATTGATACTCATTTGTTTTGGTAGTTCCTAGCTAGTCTTTTTGTCTTCCTCTCTAAGATTTATTTTCTAATTTTAAATTATGTGTGTCTAATTTTAAATATACGTGTCTTGTGTGAATATGTGCATATGATTACAGGTATTTGTGCAGGCCAGAAGAGGGCATCACATTCCTTGTGGCTTTGAGCTGCCTGATGTGGGTGCTGGAAACTGGACTGAGGTTCTCTACAAAAGCAGTGCATTCTCATAACTGCCGAGCCTTCTTTCCAGCTCCTGGAACTAAAAACAAAAACCACAGCATTTCATCAGTCCTTTGACTATCTCATGCATGCATTCAGCATGTTTTGATTATATTTTCTCTATTATTTGCTTTAGGAATATTACCCTATTCCTTCCCTGAACTCGTCCCAGATTCATTTCTCACTCCCCTCCCTACTTCATATCCTCATTTTTGTCCCCCCTTTTTTGAGACAGGGTTTCTCTGTGTAGCCCTGGCTGTCCTGGAACTCTCTTTGTAGCCCAGGCTGGCCTTGAACTCACAGAGATCCACCTTTCTCTACCTCCTGAGTGCTGGGATTAAAAGTGTGCACACCACCACAGCCCCGTATAACCTCATTTAAAAAAATAACCCACCGAGTCCAATTTGTGCATCTGGGTGGGAGACCACCCACTGGAGCATGGTGGACCTACCAAGGGCCACTCCCCTTGTAGTCATCAGATATCAATAGCTCCTCAGTGATGGAGGCTGGCGAGCCCCCACCCCATCCATGCTGGAATATTGACTGGGTTGATCTTGTGCGCGTCTTGTGCAGGCTGCCATCTTAATGAGTTTATGCATGTAATGGTCCTGTCATGTCCAAAGGACACTGTTTCAGTTCTCCCTGACCTCTGGCTCTTAAAATCTTTCTGCCCCCTCTTCCACAATGTTCCCTGAGCCTTGGGAACGTGCTACAGATGTCTCATTTGTGGCTGAGCACCCCACAGACACGTGTTTTCCACCATCCACCATGATGGAAAGCTTCAAGATCTCTTTTATCTACACCTTTTAAGACTAACGTATTATTAACTTCATTTTACAAATGAAGAAGCCGAAGAAAGTAATCTTCCCTAAGTTCAAACAGCTGTGAGGTGGCAGAAAACACCTGCCCAGGCTTGTGTTCCTGTACCTCACACCACCCTCTGGCAGTCCCTGATCTGATAAGGAAAACATCTTAGCTTCTGATGGAGGTGACTGAGGCTCTGACTTCCAAGGAGGCCAGAAGTGGAGAGTTCTGTCTCAACTGCCTTTCTTTCTGCCTTCCTGTGAGACCCCAGAAGAGTCACTGTGCCAGGGTGCAGAGAGGAGAGAGCAACCTACTTGGGTGTCACAAGGGAGACAGTGGGCAGGTTGGGCAGATTGCCCAAGGAGAGGTCTCTGGAAAGACAACTTCTCCTTGAGGAACCCCCACGGTTTGCGGGACCCCCATGTTTGGTCTCAGCCCTGCCCATCTGCTCTCTATGCTTGAATAACAAGTTCCTGATTTAATCCCAGTACTGGGGAGGCAGAGGAATGTGGATCTCTCCGAGTTCAAGGACAGCCTGGTCTACAGAGCGAGTTCCGGGACAGGCTCCAAAGCCACAGAGAAACCCTGTCTTGAAGAACTGACAAAACAAACAAAGCATTTATTTGGGGAAATACTTGTGGAAGTCAAGAGGACAATTTACAGGACACAAATCTCTCATGTGTGTTCTGGGGGATCGAATTCAGGGCTTGACAGCAAGTGCCTGTTGAACTGTCTTGCTGGCCCCAGATTCCCAATTTTGAAAGCCAGGTCCAACTGACCCAGGCCCTAGGTGCTAGCTAGTCTGACTCTCCAGGGTGTCATCTTATTCACCGACCCACTTCTCCACCAGCCTGTGCTTCATGGAGCTATCTGCTGTCAACTTTCCATAGCCTCTAGTTACCCCTCCCTGAGTGTGGACTTGGTTTCTTTCCCTGTGTGGTAATGTCCCCTCAGGAAACCAACTCTGTTCAAACTGCTGTGACCTGTTCAAGTTTCCTGTCTCCTACTCTTGTGCCCTCTCCCCTGGCAGAGAGCCACTCGCTGGGGGTAGCCAGGACTGGATTGCTCATGTCTACATTCCCACCAGGGCCTGGCCGTGTGGAGAGGGGCTCTGCTTTCTGGTGTTTGGAAAATTCAGGGTGAATGTCCCACAAGTCCCTCTGTTCCAGAGGCCAAAGCAGGGACAAAGCGTGTTCCATGAGGGCGAGTCTCAACAAAGCCAGGTGGATGAACTTGAGGGACCTTGTGGCAGAATGAGGTGGCCTGATGAGTCATCTCATCTTATGCCAAGTCACCTGAGTCTAGAAGGCAGGACCAGGGCACAGCATACCTGATTTCTCCCCACCTGAGAGCACTGTTTGCTCCAAACCTCTTTTGTACATCTCCCCATCTTTACTTTTCAGTGTTTCCAGATGATGGGAACAAAGCTCCGTTCCACCACCACCCACCCCACTTCTGGTGTGTCTCCGGAATGCCCCTGCCTTCCTTGGCTATGCACAACTGTGCCTGGCCTCCTGGTTTATAAAGCCCTTTCACACCCATCCCTATGTGGATTGCTCAACAAGTTGAAGCAGACAGGTGCAGTATTTTACAGTCCGACTGAAGGGTATTTTTGCAAACAAGGAAATCTGGTGTCTTGGTTTGGGGTCCAGGAGAGCAAGATCTCAGGCAAGATCTGGGGGATGGTCAGAAGTAGCAGAAATGGAGGTGGGGTGATAATGGAGAAAGGAGAAGGGGCAATAGAGATACACTAAAAAAAATATTTTGAGCCAGGTGGAGGTGGTACACGCCTTTAATCCCAGCACTTGGGAGGCAGAGGCAGGTGAATCTTTGAGTTCTAGACCAGCATGGTCTACAGAATGAGTTCCAGGACAACAAAGGCTATATATAAAAACCATGTCTCAAAAGGCAAAAAAAAACAAAACGAACAAAAAAGCAAAAAATATTTTAAAGTTTGACTTATGTGCCCCTGCCCCTCTGTGTATATGTGTATAGCACACCTGTGTGGATGGCCAAGAAGGCCAGAGGGGAATGTTGGAACCCCTGAAGCTGGAGTTCCAGGCAATAGCCAATTGCTCAACATGGTGCTAGAAAGAACTCAGATCCTCCCCAAGGGCTCTAAACTGCTGAGCCATCCCAGTCTGGGTGCACACTGGGTTTCCTGAGCTCCATCCTGCTGGGGCACCTCTGTGAAGTCCCAGCAGGAATTCCCCTCAGGTTGATTTCTCTGGACAGGAGGGCTTCTCTCACCCACAAGTTCCCCCTTCAATTGCCTACCTTCCTCCACTGTGAAGGATGGAGCAGGCTTCCTGGCCAGATGCCCCAGACAAATAAATGTCTTTCCCTTGCTAACTTGTTAGCAATGAGAACTGGCTACTTCCTCCAACAAGAGGAGCCCCCTTAAACGTGGCTAGCTTTTATTTGCTTGTTTGTCTTGCAGTTCTGGGAAGAGAAACTCTTTAGAACTGAGCTACATCTCCAGTCCACCTGGGCTGTTTTGATCTATAAAATAGAGAGGGGATTTCTGTCACTTTTGGATGTATGTTAGGCAAGCCTGACACTTCTGTGCTGGGTGTAGCGGAGGGGCGTGGGAGGAGTGATCACAATTTAAGAAATTCAAGCACCCTGAGACCTGAGACCCAAGCTATGAAGAAACATACCTTTAACCATGTGGTGAGATTGGCCAAACTGAGATGTCTTGAACGTCCCAGCCCCGGGTGATGTCACAAGGAACCTCGCCAGCTATGCTGTAAACTGAAGAATTACGAGCCAATACGTGATGGTTGTTGTGGTTTGTTTTGTGTTGCTATAACAAAATGTCTCAGATAGAGTACTCTTTAGAGACTGGGTTTCTCTGTGTAACAACCCTGGCTGTCCTGGAACTAGCTCTGTAAACCAGGCTGACCTCAAACTCACAGAGATCTGTCTGCCTCTGCTTCCCGAGTCCTGGGATTAAAGGCGTGCGCCACCACCGCTCAGCTGAGATAGAGTACTTTATGAGGAAAAGAGGTTTGTTCGCCTCAGTGCTGGGAATCTCAGAGCATAGTAATGATATGGGCTTCTAGTGAGGGCTTCAAGGTGGATAGCATCACATGGCAAGAGGGAGAGGGAAGGAAGGAGAGAGGGGGGACTAAGAAAAAATGAGAGCAAGCCAAGAAAACAGAACTTGATTTTTATTTTATTTTTTCAAACAGGGTCTCTAGCCAAGGCTGGCCTTGAACTCCCTTTGTAGACAAGGGTGACCTTGAACTACTGATTCTCCTACCTTTACCTCTGTCCCGTGTGCTACCACAGTTAATAGGGTGCCTGGATTGAACCCCAGGGCTTTATGTATGTTAGGCAAGGACTCTTATCTACTGAGCTACATCCCCAGATCCTGAATTTGATTTTAATAGCCTGCCTTTGTGGCAACTAGTCCATGCTCACAAACAGGCATGAATTCCTTCCAAGGATGGTGCCCCAAAGTCTAGTCATGTTCACTAGGTCCCACTTCTTAAACATCCTGTCACTTTTGATATAGTTACACTGGGGACCAAGCCTCCAGCTTGCCTTTGGTAGACAAACTGTGCAGTGATCTGTAGCTTTGGGGACGATTTGTACACAGCTAGAAATAAATGAAACACTTGCTTGGAATAGTGTCCTATTGCTGGGAAGAAACACTATGACCACAACAACTCTTATAAATGACAGCATTTAATTGGCGCTGGCCCACTGTTTTAGAGATTTAGTCCACTATTGTCATGGCACGGAGCATGGTAGCATGCAGGAAGACATGGTGCTAGAGAAGTAGTTGAGAATTCTACATTTAGATCTGCAGGAAATAAAAAGAGAAACAGTAGGGCCTGGCCGTGGATTTCTGAGACCTCAGAGTTCCAGTGACACAGTTCCTCCAGCAAGGCCACACCTCCTACTCCTTCTCAGCAGTGTCACTACCTGATGACCAAGCATTCAAATATATATGAGACTATGAGGGTCATTCTTATTCAAACCCTACAGGGATGTTCCCTTGCTGGCAGGAATGAAGATATTTCAAAGAGATACATGCCAGTGACTATCGAAACAACAGTCCTCAAGAAACTGGGATTTTATCGGGAATTTCATGCTGGAAGAAGGAACAGGCTGGCAACAGCCAGACTGGAAAAAACAAAACGAAACAGTTTGAAGGGAAGAGATTTACAACTCGTCAGACTACGGTGCAGGGAGATGGAGAAGGTGCAGTGAGAATGGGCAGAGCAGCACCTTAGGCCTAGGTGACAATAGACAGTTAGCTCCTGCCTCCTACTGAAATCCAAACCTCATGTCAGGATGCGAAATGGGGGGTGATTGGTGGGAGGATGGGGTGTCACTGGATCTTTTTGTTTCTCTTCCCAGTGAATAAAATCACTTTTAAAAAATCCCTTCTTCTTTTCACTATTATTTTGTTTAGCTGATCTAATGAGGGCAGGAGGTTTTGCCTCAGCTATTAGAGTTGCCAAGCCCAGGCTGACTCCAACCATGGGAGCCCCTACCTCTAGGTGGTGAACACCCAGCACACTGTATATGGTTGGTAATAACATCCTCAACTGGGAACTGAGGCTCAACATCACACAGGAAGAGGCAGAGCCCCAGTTCTCACCCGAGAACCCCGAGCTTGGAGTATCTGCTACTCTAAAAGCCTGCTGGGGGGCACAGCTCACCCGCTCCAAGAGAAGGGTGCCCAAAGACAGTGTCCTGCGTGCACATCTCAGTCACAGCCCAGAGAGTGTGCAAGACCAGTGAAGTGGAATGAGCAGAACTCAATCCTCACCAGGGGACTCATGGAGATGGCTCAGTTCATGAAGTGTAGGCTGTCCAAGAAAAGTCTGAGTCAGCAATGTGCCCGTGCCATCCCAGCACTGGGCAGGTAGGTGGCCAGCCACCCTAGAAGAATCCATGAGCTCCAGGTTCAGTGAGAGACCCTGTCTCAAAAAACAAGGTAATTTGGGACTGGAGAATTGGCTCAGTTCCTGATCTTCTAGAGGTCCCAAGTTCAAATCCCAGCACCCACGTTTAGTGGTTCAGGATTGCCCATAATTCCAGCTCTAGGGGAGTCTGACACCCTATTCTGGCCTCTGTGGACACACACACAGGTACATGCGCGCGCGCACACACACACACACAGAGGTCCATGCACACACAGTCACACCAGGGGTTTTCTGGCCTCTGGCTTAGAAAGGTCTTGATTCTGGAGCAGTGGGAGAAAGCCCAGAAACACCTGGGTCCTGGGAACACCTGGCTAAAGGGCTCAGAGGCTGGGGCTGTTGTGTTTCCCGCAGCCCTGCCGAGCTGTCTTGTGTTTCTGCTCTGCCCTGACATCCGTGTTTACCTCTCTCCATTCTCTGATTTCTTCACCTGCGGCTCTGGCCAGCTGAGCTGCTCTGTCAGAGTTGTTGACATCACATAACTCCGAGCATATAACCTGTGTTTTTTTGGTCTCAGGGAAGTTGCCTAGGACACCTGATGCTGGCGCTGCGGAGGAAGGTCAGATTTTGTCCGCCTCTCTAGATGCTCAGTTCTCTACCCTCAACAGTTCACTCTATGGAGAAAGATTCTAACTCGGGAGAAAGGTCCACTTATGCTATCTCATAGGAGCCAAGTGGCTTGCTTTATAGAACTTTTACAAGCTGGCGATCAAACTAGCTGCTTAAAGAAAAAGAACAAAAGAAAATTACGTCACATGACTGAGAGGAAGCTCAGAAGGCAGGATTAGAGTTTGGTCCCCAGCACCCCAATAAAAAGAAACCCAGACACTGTGGCTCATTCTTGTAATCCCAGGACAGGGAAATGGAGATTTCTGAGATCTCTGGCAGATCAGTCAGGTCTAATGGAGGAGCTCCAGGTCAGAGACCTCGTCTCTAAAAACAAGGTAGCTAGCACCTGAGGAAAGATAGCTAGGGTTGATCTCTGTTTCCACATACATACATACCCTTGTGCTTGCACATTTACACACATATGTGTGTGTTCACACACACATACACACAAGCATAGTACAAAAATACTACCAAGATTGGACAGTGGGAAGCTGAGGCAGAAAGCTTT
>NW_004949119.1:1184123-1196808 GCF_000317375.1 Microtus ochrogaster | reverse complement strand
TTTTTTTTTTTTTCCCTCGTTATCTGTCTTCGCAGGTGAGTGTGGCATCTTGTGATGGGAAGTGCCCGTCGGCTACCATATATAACATCAACGTGGAAAGCCACCTTAGGTTCTGCAAGTGCTGCCGAGAAAACGGGGTGCGGAACATCACCGTGCCGCTGCACTGCTCGGGAAACGGCACAGAAGTCATGTACACGCTCCAGGAGCCGGTAGACTGCACGTGCCAGTGGAACTGAGCACTTACAAAGGAAGAACTCTGCACAACAGTGCCGTGTCAGGCGACATCAGCTCATCACGCTTATGCAGGCACATGACGGACATACACTATACAACGATAAAGTGTTCCTAACGCTGTTGGAATCGGACAGCCTAACAGTCGGTACAAACTGTGTTTAGTCTCTATAGAAAAATACGATTTATAGTTTTATGTCGGAGAATAAAATTACTCCAAGTTGTTTAGCTGAAATGCTGTTTTCTTTATAATCGCAGTTTTGGGCGAATTAAAATATTCTTATAAAGTAGAAGACTGTGTTGCTGAATTCCTTCCATTTCAGTACCTAGTTCTCTCTCTCTCTCTCTCTCTCTCTCTCTCTCTCTCTCTCTCTCTCTCTCTCTCTTTCTCACACTCACGCACACACGCACACACACACACACACACACATATGATAAATGCAAGACCATCCTGGGATATATGTTTCAAGATCCTGTCTCAAAAGAATTAAGTTGAATTATACAAATATGTAATTAAACTGTCCCACCTGCCTCTCTTCCACCAGGCTCGAGTAATGCTATGATAGGCAAAAGGCAGTGCCACACACCTGTGTTCCCTGATGAGTCCAGGGAGGACGTTCTGGTTGGCATCCAACAACTTAGTCACAAAGGGGTTCATAGCTGTGGTATGACAGGTTATCATGGCCCTGGGCAGACATGGCCACAGCAAAAGCTCAGGCTCCTCAGCCCCACCCCAGAATCCTGCAGCCTCTGTTCCACCTGAACCAGACAGTACCACCAGCATGGTAGCAGGCGTTCTGCTGCATACCCGCTTGCAATGTCCACGCATCTCGAGCCTCATGCAAATCTGTGTCCCTAGTAGGTGTAGCTACTCGGATACATCTCAGGATCCTTAGAGAGTTTTCTTGTGCAAAACTCATTAAGGATCCTCAGGTAAACCTAGGGTGCTATAGTTCAACCAGAGGCCTTGGCTCCTTACCAGGGGTCTTAGGGGAAAGATCTCTTTTACTTTCTTTACCAGAGGATGCAAATTATGCCTCTGTGTGTGTGTGTGTGTGTGTGTGTCTGTCTGTCTGTCTGTCTGTCTATGTCCATAGTGGGAAGTGGAGGTGGAGAGAGAAATTGGAATTACAGACTGTGGTGGTTTGAAAGGAAATAGCCCCCAAAGTGAGTGACACTATTAGGAGGTGTGGCCATGTTAGAGTGAGTGTGACCTTTTGGAGGGAGTGTGTCACTGTGGAGGCAGGCTTTAAGGTCTCATATATGCTCAAGCCATGGCAAATATCTTAGACCACTTCCTGCTGTCTGATGATCAAAACAAAGCCCTCACCATGTCTGCCTGCACATTGCCATGTTTCACAATGATGAGACCGGACTAAACCTCTGAAAATGTTAGTCACTCCAATTAAAAAAAAATTTTTTTTTATAAAAGTTACCATGGTCGTGGTGTTTCTTCACAGCAATAGACACCCTAAGACACAGATCTTTACATTTTATTTATTTATTTGTATATGTGGGAGGCAACACACAAGTGCCAAACAGATGAGTGGATGTCAGAGGACAGTAGGATGACTGGAGTCATCAGGCTTGGCTGCAAGTGCCTGATCTGCTAAGTCATCCTGACAGCCCACGAAATCGTGGGTTTTTAATGACTTGTTGGAAGTGCTACATTTTAATTCTGGTTCTCCAAGAAGAAGATGCCACGATGGGGCTACGCCGGAAATCATCAGAAGTGATCCTGAGTATGTCACTGTTTGATTGCATTGCAGGCTGAACTCTACGTGTCTGTGGAAGCATCCTAGTGTTCTGTGCAGACAAAGGAAGGCAAATAGCCCATGAATGCTGCGATATCCTGGGGGCGGGGGAGGGGGGGGCGGGAGTTTGCGCTTTGCTCCTCCCCTTTGTGTATTCAGTCCCTTGCTGACAGTCACCAATGACCTGGGCACAAGCCTGGTGGTGGGTTTAAGAGACTTTGGCTAGTAGCTGGAGATCTGTGGGGAGTCTTTTAATCCCCACTGAGTTATAGTGAGCAGAAGGCATGGAAGGGGTTGGGGAGATGGTCCAATAAAGCGTGTGCCATGCACACAAGAGGACCTAGCATACACAAAGGTCTTGCCCCAGAGGGAATACCACAAATTTATCATTGTAAAGAACCCTGGTGCACTTTTCAGTCTTCTGTCATTAAAATTACTCAGCTTAAGAGTAGATGTTTACCTATTGCAGATGTTGACAAGCTGGTCTCAAAGGTCACACTCAACCATGTGATCTGAGTTTCCACAGTGGGTGGGGAGGGGGTATTTTAAGATTGTTTTTGCTCCTTCTTGGCAGTCAGTGCCCCAAGCCTGACACTTGGCAAGGAAGCCTGTACCTCTGGGGACTGCTGTGGAGCACCACAGCAAACAAAGGGTACCAGAGAGTTCGTGCTGCCCCCTTCCCACCTGGGCACATGCACATCCCACAGCAGGAGAGTGGCAGGGTTATGGAACAATGGGAGCCTGTGAGTCATGAGGTAAGGCCGGATGGAGTTTCTCCAGCAGGCGGCAACTGGAATAATTGCTGGTTCCTAGTCTTGCCCTGTATGATCTGGACTTTCTTTTTTATCTTTTAAAGTCAACTTTTATTTTAGCAAAGTGATAGGTATAAACATTTTCAGAAAGTCAGTTTATGCTACACAATGGGAAATAGGAACTTTCCTCACCTTTATGATTTGAAGGGTTTTTTCTTCCTAGTCCCCCTTACTTTTTTAAGCAACATCTAGCTTCTATAAAAATTTCCCACGATAATTTTTAAATATTTATTTATTTAGCGTATCTCTGTGTGTGTGTGTGTGTGTGTGCCTGAGTGCAGGTATGTATACCACGTACATGCAGGTACCTGTAGAGCTCAGAAGAGGACATTATATCTGAAGTTACAAGCAGTTGTGATATGGGTGCTTGGAACCAAACCTGGGACCTCTGAAAGAGTAGCAAGTGCCCTTAATTACTGAACCTTCTCTGCAGCCCTTCCTATAATTCTCTTTTGTCATTGTACTTTAGTTAGTATAGATTCTCTTCTTATGACAAGACTGAATATGTAGCTCAGTAACAGAGCACTTACCTAGTGTTGTGAGGCCCTAAATTCATTCCCCAACATTAAAAATACACAACCACTTTCCAATTAGATCTAAGGCCCACTACATAAGATGAAGTTCATACCTACCATCATTCTAGAGCTGACCACCCAGGGTAGACAGGTCATAGACCCTAGGGAAGAACATACTATGGTTATTCTGCTAAATTACTACAATATTAAGCCAACTCCTAATGACCTTCATTATAGTCATAGATTAAGTCATCTCTCAGGCCTCATCTGAGAAGCTTCGATTTGCAGTAGGTGGTGATATAGTGGCCTCCAACTGGCCAAGACACAGAGGATAAGAGACTGCAGAATGCTCAGCCCTAAACAAAACATATATATGCATCTCTTCCTCTAAAGGCACAGTGATTATTGCAGAAGAGGGGAAGGAAAGGAGGCAAGAGTCAGAAGAGGTGGGCAACTACAATGTCTTCTAGACACAACAGTGCAGATGCTCTTGGGAACATGCAGCAGTTGTGACAGCATGCTCAAAGTCCATGCAAACCCAAGACACACCCCAGCATGGAGAAGGAAGTTGGTCACAAAATCCCATCCATAGACGAGGAGCTATTGACAATTCTTAGTCGCTGGGAAAGGGAAGGGTCAGTTTTCTTCAAGAGTGTAGTCCCTGGTAAGCTGGCCGTGCTCCAGTGGAAGGTCACACATAACAAGGATATTTGGATAGCACAAATTGACATTGATGGGAGGAAAAAGACATAAAACTGGGCGAGAAGTCAAGGGGTGGATCTGGGATGAGGTGGTTGAAGGAGAGTAAATATGAACAAAGCTTATTGTGTGAAATTCTTAAAGAACAATTAAACTATTTAAACAAAAGAAAATATAGCTAGGGCTGGTGAGAACCTAATTAAAGGTTTTTGTTGACAAGCCTGATGACCTAAGTTCAGTTCAGTCTTCAGGACCCATATGGAGGGAGGAGAAAACTGATTCCTACAAGCTGTCATCTGATACACATATACACACACACGCAGGTGTGCATACACACCAGCACACAACACCCAAAATAAATAACAGTATAATAAAAAATACAAACAAGGTAAAACAAATAGAATATAGAATAGCCCTATTCTATATCGTATATATACACTCATAACTTCTTTAGCCAATATAGTAAGATGCTAATTTATGGTTAGATCATAATTCAGTGTTTACATTATTATGAATATGTACATTACAAAAACAACTTCTGAAGTTCCGCTGTCTTCCTTCTTCTAGGACATTTTCTTCTCCTTGTTTTTCTATTTACTTGGATCTGTATGTTCCTGCTACTCATTCACTCCCCAAGTCCTTGTTAGTTGTAAAGCTCTCAAAATGATTATCTATCAGTCCTGTTCATTTTTTCCATATAAACATCTCTTCTAGCCTCTGTGATCTTTCTGCTCTTAGCTGGTTGGTTACTATCAGGGTCTGTTTTGTACCTAATTTCCCCAGAACATTCTTTCACCACTAACTAGGAATTCCCTTTGTCACTTTCTTCCATTATAATCTGTCTTCAAAACTCAATGTTTTTGTTTTTCTTTCTCTTTCTTAAACAGTTTTCTGAACAATGATGTAGGGGGTAAAATTAACTTTTAATTACATTGTGTGTGTGTGTGTGTGTGTGTGTGTGTGTGTGTGTGTGTGTAGGCTGGAGCTGGAGTTACAGGTGGCTATGAACCACCTGGCATGGGTGCTGAGAACTGAAGGAACTCAGGTCCTCTGGAAGAGCAGTAAGTGCTCTTAACTTCTGATCCATCATTCTAGCCTCAAAATTTATTTTACTTTTTTTTATTGTTGATTGTTTGTTTTGTTTTTTTCAAGACAAGGTTTCTCTGAGTATCCCTGGCTGTCCTGGAACTCACCCTGTAGACCAAGCTAGCCTCAAACTCTGAGAACTACCTGCCTCTGCCTCCCAAGTGCTGAGATTTATTTTACTTGTATGTGTATGAGCGCATACACACACGAGCACACATGCCTAGGTCTGTGTATGTGTGACTTGACATTCACAAAGAATGCCTTATTTCCTGTTGCTGGTGATGCAGGTGCCAGAAACTGAACTTGGATTCTCTCAAAGAGCAGCAAGGGCTTCAAACCTTTGAGCCTTTTCTCTCGTTCTTGACCTTAAATCTTTGTGATAGTTTGGCTGGGTGTCTAATTATGTTGGCGTTCTGAGGCCTTTTCTTTTTGTTTTCTAGCCTCTGATGTAGCTGTGAAGTTCAGAGACACTGTTAGTCCTGGGTTTCACGTGTGCTGCATCCTCTAGTCTCTCTATTTGTGGTGATTCAATTAGCAGATTTTTACATTCAGAATCATATACCTGTCACTCCTTTCTGTATAAAAGTTTTTTAAAAGGTGGCACATAAACCATCATTTTCCCTCCATCTAGGTCAGTGCTATTTACATAAATGAGCCATTTATGAAACTTACTATTATGTTTTGATGGAGGTGGGAATTGAATTTAGGGCTTCTTGCATGGTAGGCAAGAGTGCTACCAATCAGTTATACCCTGGTTCTTAGTTTAAAAAAATATTCTAGCAGCCACATTAGAAAGATAAATGGAAACAGAAGATAGTAACCTTAAAGGACTTGGGAGGTGCTCAGTTGGTAAAATACTCACTTTCCATGTAAGTTCAAGGACCTTAGTTTGATGCCCCAGAACTCACATAAAAATAATGACTGAGCATAATGGTGTACACGTAAGTCCCAGCACTAGAAAGGTGAGACAAGGAAATGCTTGGGACTCATCTAATTGTGGAGTACCAGGCAAAGAGAAACCTTGTTTCAAAATAAGGTGGTGCATGGGGGTGTTTCCGAGGAACAGCATCTGAAGTTATCATCCTCTGGACTTTACGTGTATGTGGACACAATGCGTGTGCACCTGAGCACAAACACATAAACACACACCCACACATGTGTTGGAGGGAGGCCTCTTGTTTTGTTCCTGGCCGCTTGGCCCTGAAATAATCACACAGAAACCATATGATTTAAATCACTACTTGGCCCATTAGCTCTAGCTTCCTATTGGCTAACTCTTACAAATTAATTTAACTCTTTTCTATTAATCTGTGTATCACCACGTGACAGTGGCTTACTGGCTAACGTTCCTAGTGTCTGTCTCCAGAGGATCCATGGCTTCTCTCTGACTCTGCCCTTCTTTTCCCCAGCACTCCGTTTAGTTTTCCCTGCCTACCTAAGTTCTTCCCTATCAACAGGCCAAGGCAGTTTCTTTGGTAGTCACAGCATACAGAGGGAAATTCCATAACACTTCCCCTTTTCTGTTTAAATAAAAAAGGAAGGTTTTAACTTTAACATAGTAAAATTACATATAATAAAACAGGTATCAAGTAAGAATTATAGTCACAATATTTAAAACTATAATTATAAATTCTTCAACTCCATCGAAGACTCCAGAAGGATTTATTACCTAAGTAAACAGGAAGTGCAAAGTAAGCAACTTCCAAATCTCTAGAAATGGCAGAGACATCTTGCTGCCTGGACAGTCACTTAAAGTTCCTCTGTACCGTTGGGGCATCCATCTTCAGCCTACAGGCCCATAGTATCTAGCAGACTTTTCCATAAAGCAGGAAGTTTCAAAGACAGCTGCACCTATATTGGCAGTTTGTCAGTCACTTTCTTATGTGTTCTGCAGAATGTCTGACAGACTCTTTTGTGTAGCAGGAACCCCGAAAGACCATCTCACCTTTAGGTAAGTTCAGCAGTCCTTTCTCTGTGGGTCCTTCATGTTCAGTTCATCAAGCAGTCCAGACAGGAATAGTTTCTTGCCCAAATGGCTAACCAACTCCATAAGGAGTCTCTTCAATGCCCATTTTCCTCTTGAAGTAATTTGTGCTTCCAGGAACAGATGTGCCTCACTGTCATGAAAAGTCTTAAGCTCTTAAAACATTTTAAATGTCATATTTTGTAGTCTTTGAAAGGTTTGAAGAATGCCTATCCATCTGAAATACATCTCTGTACATCTAGAAAATCTAGCTAACATGACCACAAGCTTTACTATTATAGGTAATTATTTATTAGCCTATATTTCTTAATTATACATTACATTTAAAAAATGAACTACACAATCACAATACCTTAATCGAGAGCAGAAATATACATATAATAAGATTGACCTTAAATTTGCATCAATAAACCAAGATCCATACCAATGCAAATCTCTACAGCATATCCCCCTTTACATATAAAGAATCATTTATAGACAATATTTGGGAATATGGGCATAGTTATTCTCCAAACTGCTTCCTGTTGTTTATTGGGTAAAGTAATTTTTTGAGGGGTGTTCAAGGTGACCTTTTAGGGGCTCTTGATTCATTAAGCCACAACAGTCTGGAAGCAATCCACAGGTTTTCTCTGTGGAAATAAGAGAAGAACCTCTTTTCCAAAGCAACATATCCTTAGACACAAATTTGGAAGTCATGATACCTTTATAATGTAAGTGCTGGTTTAACTTAGCAGCCCATACAATGAAATGTCTCTCTGTGCTTAGCTCATTCACAGTCAAAAAATTTAAAGATAACACAATAATATACATAATCCAGATGCTCTGTGAATTTTCCATTTTCTCGTGGTTTATTTTTCTTTACTCCTTAGATTAAGTCTTTAATCTAAGACTATCTATACTTTGTCTCTTTAAAGACTTTACTCCCCCCCCCCTTTTTAAAAAAGCATTAACTTCATTTTACTCTTTTTCTTCTCTCTTCCAAGCCCGTGTACATTCATCCAACACTATGGCTCATCTGGATTAGTCTTTTTTGCATATCTGTCATTGTTTACTGTCTAAGAGAGCCTTTTAAAATGCTAAGTGCTTCTTAAAACTTAAGCTGTGCCATACTAGGGTATATATGTATTTCCTGTTTGCTCCACAGTCTAAAACTTAAACTGCACCATTTTTATGGTATATATGATACTTCCTGCTTGCCTGCCCAGTCCAGCGTGGTGGAACCATTAGCCCTTCTGAGAGCCATGAACACAGCCCCATTCTCAGGCACATAGCCAGTCCATGTCACCATTAAGCAAGCTGCAGAAGTCTGCTCACAAACTCCACTCAGATGCACTGTAGCTAGACCTCCTTCCTGAAAGAGTCAGAGTTTGTGCTGGCAGCAAACCCAGAAAGCAGACATTTCAAAAATGGCTAGGCTTTTCTGCTATCATTGAGTCAGGAAAGCCTCTCTTAAAGGAGCCAAGCCTTTGCTTGCTTGTTTCCACCCAAGAAAATGCTGCTACCAAATCATACATAACTCTGTTCTTTTGTATCTAGGATTCCTTTTTAAGCTTTCTCAGGTTTTACATGGATTTAGTGTAAATGTGGTGGAACATTGGCACATCAATTTATAGAAGGAGAGAGCCGCTTGTTGGTTTCCGGCTGCCTGACTAGCTTAGACCTGAAATAATCATACAGAATCCTTATTATTTAAATCACAGCTTGGCCTATTACCTCTAGCTTCTTATCGGCTAACTTTTACATATTAATTTAACCCATTTCTATTAATCTATGTATTGCCACGTGACAGTGACTTACAGGCTAACGTTCCCAGCATCTGTCTCTCTCCATGCCTTCTCTCTGACTCTGCCCTCCTTTTTCCCAGCATTCTGTTTCATTTTCCCCACCTACCTAAGTTCTCCCCTATCAACAGGCCAAAGGCAGTTTTTTAATTCACCAATGGTATTCACGGCATACAGAGGGAAATCGCACACCACACATATGAAAGGAATTGATTGTAACAATATGTTATTTACTTTAAAAATAATTTTGTCTACATTCTAAAATGAACATTGTGTATGTGTATGTGTGCACGATGGGGGCACAGTGCGCATGAGGTCAGAGGGCTGCTCTGTGGCACTGGATTACTCTTTCCACCTGTCATGGGTCCTGAGGGATGAAACCCAGGCCATCAGTCTTGCACAGCAGGTGCCTGTGCCCTCTGAGCCTTCTTGCCTGTCTTTTCGGGTTTTATACATTTATTTAGTGTATGTTTGTGTACATGTCCCCAATATAATTTCTGTGTGCACGGACTACAAAAACTGCTAGTGAAGTCATTCTAAGATAAGCTGAAATCCAGTGTGCATTGTATACTCATGGTGTATTCAGTTCAAGAGGCAGGTGGACACCGCAGAGAGGACAAAGCCTGGACAGCTATCAGGAATGTGCCCAACTGTGCTCTCCCTCCATGCTCCACCACCTTTGAGACAGGGTCTCACTGTGCAGCCATGGCTGGCCTAGAACTCACTATGCAGACCAGTCTGTCCTCAAACTCAGACTTAAATTTGTGAGATTTCTGGAATCCATGTAAAGGTAGAAGGAGAGAATCAATTTCTCCAAGTTGTCCTTGGCCCTGCACCCGTGAGTCCTGGCATATGTACTCATGTAATACACTAATAAATATAATTATTATTTACAAATAAAAATAAAAAACTACTTCAAGCCATGAGTGCACATCTTTAATCCCAACACTTGGAGGCAGAGGCAGGCAGATCTTTGTGAGTTCAAGGCCAGCCTGGTCTCCATAGTGTGTTCCAGTATAGTCAGGGCTGTGTAGAGGGATCCATATTCAAATCACTTCCCATTCCTTCAAAAAGGGGGAAAATCTATTTTAATTTATAGGTCTTAACATTAAAGAATTCTGCTGCATGATCACACCACTGTTATAACGCCTGTGAAGATGCATAACTAATGTCTTTTCCCTCCTCTCTAAGTTCAGCTCCCCCAGCTGTGTCCATATTCTCCTCAGAAGCTGGTTCTTTTACAGCAGGATCTTATCCGGTCTCAAATGGTTGGCAGATGCCTTAGTTTTTTGAAATTATTATAATCTTTCTATTGTTTCTTTGCACTGTTTATTTATCACACACATGGATAAAATGTAATGAATTTTTTCTAAAGACTCATTTCCTTTTTATTTTACATGTATGGGTGCTTTGCTTACCTATGTCTCTATGTACCATGTGTGTGCCTAGTGCCCTAAAAGACCAGAAGAGGGTACTGGATCCTTTGGAACTGGACTGATAGGTGGTTGTGGGTACCATGTGGGTGCTGGGAACTGGACTCAGGTCCTCTGTAACAAATGATCTTCACTGCTGAGCCATCTCTCCAACCCTTAATAAAATATTGTTTTAAAAATCCAGAGAAAACGTGAGTGAGAGAGGCTTTTGGGTTGGGAATGTAGTTCCATGGTACAGGGTTTCCCTGGCTTGTACAAAGTGTTGGCTTCTATCCCAGGTGCTCATAAAAGCAGAAAGTTAAAAACATGTTTCTCTGAGGTGCTTGTCACAGTTTGAAACCCGACACATCCTACAATTTCACACTGTCTGGTGACAGTCCTACAATTTCACACACAGCTTGCTGGTTCTGAGGGGCTCTCTGTTTCAGCTGCATCTCCAGTAACAGCCCGGTCTCTAGCTATGACAGGAAGCTTGGAGGAACCTTGTGGAGGCCCTACACTCTCTCTTTTCTCCCCAGGAAAGTGGCATACCAGGAGACTTGGGAGAAGCTAAGGCAGCCTGGTCTGCTGACTTCTTTTTTTAGGACTGACTTCTTCAAAGTTGCTGCTTGGCTAACAGGGTTGGGCATCCCAGAGCCTCAATTTTGACCTCAACACTAGAATTTTGTTGATGACCTCTGTTCCTTAGGTTAGTAAGTAAAGATTTATCCAATCTCCCAATGGTTGTACAGTCTTTTGGGTATGAGTACGTGATACTGTTCACCCCCTCCCCATCTGTCCCTTACTTTTTACTTTGATAACTTAGGACCTTTTCAATTCACATCTGTGAAGATATTGACCACCTCGGGTTTAGGTAGTGGGTGCTACTGTCATCTGGTAGGTGACATCTGCTCCAGAACAGTCCCATTCAAGACAGAATCTCCAGCCCCAAGTGTCAGTTGTGAGCAATTTGAGAACCGCTGCTTTCCTGCAACCCTTGTTTCACACATATCCCTAACCCTCAGAAAAACAGGCATGAAAAGTAGAGGCCCAGAGAAGGAACCACTGGAAGCAGCAGCCTGGGGTGAGCAGCCCAGACAGTGGGCGGGATGCAGTCTCCAGACTGCTGTTGGTTTTGGCCTAGGCAAGATCAGTCTATCTGGTGGGAAAGAGTTCCTAAATTACTTCATTTGCTGCTGTCAGCTGTTTACCTGATTGGCCTTGGTTCAGGAAAAAGACCACCCACCCCACTCGCCTCTACCCCTGTGAGGGGGATACAAGGAGCCACAGAAGGGGAGAACCCCAGCTGGGTGAGAGGGAAGTTGCCTCAGCTAGGAAGCTCTCAGGAACCCAGACTCACTTTCCATCACAGCAACCCTATACTACCAAAGCCTCCACAGGCTGAGTTCACTTCCTGAGGTCAGCAGGACCAGGGTGGAGCCTGGGTCTGATGAGGTTGGTGAAGGAAGACAGAGCAGCCCAAGGCCGAGGGAGAGTCTTGGGGTCCAGGACCAGCCTGGGCCATAAATTATTTCTCGAACCACAGTGTGGGAATAAAGACACAACTTACATGACTTTATCGGGAGGGAGTTTTCAGGGATCCCTCATGAAGTCCTGAGTTCACATCCTGAAAATCCACCCACATTTATTCTCCAAACAGTTTTTATACCAAAACGTAAACTGAGGGGGAAGATTCTTTAGCATTCTGTTTCCTAGGTAACCAGGAGAATGATTGTGGTCACGTCCACACCTTTCTATGCCCATTTTGTCACATCTTCCTGTCTATGACTACTCTGTATGCCTGCTCTGTTATGTAGACCGAATTAACACCTCTTCCCCAGGTGACCTCCCAAATTACAAAGAAGGATCCAGGTGACATTAGCATATCCTGACCCTTTGTTTAGGATGGAGTCAGTTTGTCTCAAAGACTAGGTGACCACCTCCTGTGTGGCAGCTGCCATACAATGTAGAAACATGGGCCTGTATAACACAGCCCCTGTAGGAGAGACTATGAAAGGTCCAGTTTCAACTCTACTCGGGTCATGCCATGAGACTCCCTCAGTTGCCAACATCCCCATTTGGTTCCAGTACTGGGGCTGGAACTCAAGGCAGTACACATACCAAGCAAACACTCTATCACTGAGCTGTATCCCCAATCCCTCAAACTCCTTTTCTTAAATAATAATTCAATTTTAAGTCACGCGTCGACTCTCTTGCAGCTAGGTATGACCACACGACACCATTTTGACCAAGGCGATAGGAATGATAGTGACATGTATGTTATATGGATGGAGCCTTTAGAAGGAAAGGGTATAAACGCGATGGCAGGGGCAATCATCTCGGACCACACAAAACAAAAGCTTTGTCTTGTGGCATCAGCACGAATTAGATAACCCCTGGCTCAGCTGGGC
>NW_004949119.1:1173951-1183973 GCF_000317375.1 Microtus ochrogaster | reverse complement strand
CTGAGCTGTCTTAGAAGGAGCCTTGGACAAACTTTTTTATGAGAGCAATGTGAGGTGTTTTCTCTACAAGCCTCTGTGTATCAGTTGTTTTTCTTGTTGCTATGATAAAACACCTGACAAAAATCACTTAAGGAAAGAAAGTTTTACTTTGGCTTGTGATGTGAGGGGCTGTAGTCTATCATGACTGGAGGCTCTTGGAGGGACAGAGAATGTGAGGAAGCAGAGATCCACGTGGGTGCTCGGCTCACTCTCGACTTTCTATTTATTCTGAGACTAAAGACAATGGGATGGTTCTACCCATTTTGCGGGCGGGGGGGGGAGGGATCTTCCCTCCTCATTTAAACCTGTCTGAGACTGCTCACATTCCAGTAAGATGTGAGGAGATGGAGCCCAACTCTGTCTCCTGCCATCACACAGCCTGCTGCCACCATGTCTTCCCCTCCATGCCAGACTGTATCCCCTCAACCTGTGAGTCAAGATGAAACCCCCCTCCTTTCTAGCCAGGTATTTGGTTACAGCAACAAGAAAAGTAACTAATGTATCCAGGAACCAAACTTTCAAGTAGACTGGCCACAGAAGGCCTCCAATTGCCTTCATCTAGAACATTCTATCCACATACTTTCTGAGGCTGGTCCCTAGCTGGGGCCCCAGAGCCTGGCTTCTTAGTTCAGGGAGACAGGTGTTCTGTTCTGCCAGCCTACATGGGCACATCGCAAACTGCAGCTGTTTCCAGTGCACCGCTCCTCCCCTGCGTCCCTCGTTCCTTCTCCTGGCTGGCTCTCCAGCTTGGTATTGGTGGCAGCTAGAGCGTCCTTGGATCAGAGTCATGCTTTAAGTTTGTGATTTTGCAGGTTAATTAACTTTATTGACTTTAAAATACCAAGTCTCAGTCTGGTGGTGGTGGCGTACATCTTTAATCCCAGCACTTAGGGGGCAGAGGCAGACGGATCTCTGTGAGTTTGAGGCCAGCCTGGTCTACAAGAGCAAGTTCCAGGACAGGTTTCAAAGCTACAGAGAAACCCTGTCTCAAAAAAAAAGGTTTCAGTCTCTATCTATTATTTGTTTATCTACCTACTTACCTATCTGTCTATGGCAAGATTATATCAGAAAAGTGAATGTAGGTTTTAGGCTTGTGTACATCAGGGCCCTCCTGGTTGTATGGTGTGTGTGTGTGTGTGTGTGTGTGTGTGTGTGTGTGTGTGTGTGTGATCAAGGGTCCTTAGTGTTGATTCACTATGTCCTCGTGTCTCCCGAGAATTCTCTAGTGTTTTGAGTAGCAGAAACATCAGAAACTCACCTTTCTTCTACTTTTCCCTTACTGAATAAACACCTGGCTGGCCCATCAGACATGCAGAGTAGTCCCAAGGTTCACATACCTTCTCCTGTTCCTCCAGGGCTCAGGGCTGGCCTGGCCTGCACAGGAAGTCTAGCCAAAACATAATCCAGGCATGGGAAAGGCCAAGGCAAGAGACTCCACGCCAGGCCCTGGCGTCCACTTTCGGCTCCCAGCCAATGGAAATGACAGGCCAGAGCTGAGCTACCTATGTCACAGCTACAGTATGACTCTACCACATGGTCTCATATCCGGCTGGTGAGAACAATGCAAGCAGGTCCCCCAAGCAAAGTGAAATCTGCAGTTGTCTTCCTAGAAATGTGCTGTGGCTTCCCCGTCGTCAGCACCCTGTCTTCTTCTTTACCAGGCCCACCTGCAACAGTGGAGAACAGTGGCCCAGAAATCCATACTGCACAGGCCAAGCCAGGGCAGTTCTGCAGGCATGCGCTCCAACAGACACAGGTACCTGTCGTCATACGTGTTAGGTTCCCTGGGCTGCAGGGAAGAGGGCCGCTACCCTGGGGTTGTCCCTTTGTCCGTGTCTCATGGGATAGGGTGCGTTCCAGGCCACAGCCTCTGATTTCCATGGTGTTCCTATTCTTGAGACAGGAAGTGACAATGTTTGTGTAAATTCAAATGTTTTGGGTTTGGAACCATATTTGGGGTCCCCTCATGCGCATACTCTTAGCCCTCCCCTACACAGAAGCCCAGCCAAGGCCTCCCTGGGAGGGCTTGGACATATGGGTAGTCAGTTCTGGTTTTCTTGTCGCCAGTCTCTCCAGTGTTTTCAGCCACCATGCACGTTCCCCTCGAGTCCGATTTCCTTAGCAGCCAGGCCAAGAATCAGAACCTGTGTCTGGGAGGAAGCGCTCTCATACCGTCCCTGTTACCACAGGCAAGAGTGCGAACCAACTCCTGAGGGCTGCTGCTCCCCAAGGCTCAGAGGGTGCCCTGGGGGTCAAAGCCCCTGAGTTCAAATACCGTCTGGGGCCTCACCCTTAGCAGTATGAGTTCAAAGCCTTCCTCAGCTCTGATTCACTGCCCAGGAAGGGTGCCTGGAGCTGGCAGGCTGTGCCCTTTGGCACTAATTAAGATAGGAGGGCATTGAAGCTTTCCTTCTGGCAAGGCCTGGTGACAACCCTTGTGATCCCAGTACTTGGGAGGCCGGGAAAGGATGGATTGCAGGTTCAAAATAAAAACCTTGTTTCAAAATGGAAAATTAAGAAGGAGTTGGGCCTACAGCTCAGTGTGTGAGGCCTGACGTTTAATCCCTAGCATGTCGCCATTCTGTCAGTGCAGACAGAAGAGGATAGGAAGGCAGAGGTAGGGTATTCTGATCTTCACATGGAGGTCTCCTGAGGACAGGTCTTGTCTCCTTCACACTGGGGATCCCCGAGGTTCTGCTCCTCCTGGCAATGAGGCATATTGAAGCCACAGCACCCAGAGCATATGCATTCCATAAGCGTGTGATGAGCCCGCTTTCCCAGGTTTTCCCAGCTAACCACGTGAAGAACAGTTAGCTCTTTCTTCAAGCTGCAGCTCCCGTGGAATCATCTAGGGCATAGTGTTGCTTTTCTGCTCTAGAGTGCAAGGTTGAACTTAGGGCTCCTTGTTAACCCATGTACCTTGGATAGATTTGATTCTGAGACTCCCATTTTTTTCCCAGCTGGTGCCTCCTTCATTCCCTGCTTTGTTTTGTGGTGGGTCAGGGTTCTCTCTCTCTCTCTCTGGGGGGTGGGGGTGGGGTGGCAGGCCCCAAGATACAATCCTATTCCTCAGGCATTTTGTTTGAGTTTTGAGCCAGGAAGTCAAACTAGACTAGGCTGTCTCTCCTTTCCCAGTGCTGGGATTCCAAGCCTACACCAAGTTGGGCTTTTTGTACATGGTTGTTAGGGACGAAATACAATCCTTTTAGCTCCTGAGCTGTCCCCTTGGCTCTGTTCTGCTATGCTTTCAACAGCTGCAAGTTTCTTCTCCTCACCTCTCCAAGGGAGTGGGGGTGGGGTCGTCGGGTAGACCAGGTGCTCAGGAGACCTGGGCTCCAGGGTAACCTGTGCCCTTCCCATAGTTTGTGGCCAGGCAAATCTCTGACATTCTCAGATTTTTATCTGCTATGAGGAGTAGTTCAAAGACTGCCCCCTACCCCCCAAGCAGTGGAGCCCTTTCTTCAAAGAGGCTTGTTTTTCCTAAGACAATGTGTAGCCCAGGTTGGCCTTGAGCTTAAGATTCCCCTGCGTCATCCACCAAGAGCTCTCTTCAAAGGAAACCCAAAATAGCTCAAAATAACCAGACAGGGCGGCGCAGGCATGTAACCCCAGCACGTGGGGAGGCTGAAGCAGAAGAATCCTTAAAAGGTCAAGGGCAGCCTGGTCTACGTAGGGAGTTCTAGGCTTCAGAACAAAGACCCTTCTTAAAAGAGAAAGAGGAGGGGAGGGAGGGAGAGAAAAAGTGGGGGGGGGAGGGGGAAGAAGGAAAGAAGGGGGAGGAAGCTGCTTACAAAACAGAACCACTGAGGAGGAGAGAGAAAACCTGCTCATTCTGTTCCCGCGGGTTCCCCGGGGGCAGCCCTGTAGGGTCTGTTCTCTCCTGATTTAAATCTTTAGCTCCCAGAAAGGGACAACGGTGGATGAGAAGCTCTCTTCGTGCGCGGTGCCAGGGAATAGAGAGCATGGTCCAGGCTGAATGGGGTGAAGGGCTCCAGGACTTTTGAGTGGCACCTAATGTGGTGTTTGAGGTACCCAGGGATGGGGGCGATTCCTCCAACATCAAGCCTAGTTCAGGAAACTAAGGAAAAGGAGTCAGGCACGTGCCAAAGGCTGAGGCACCTCTGAGAGGAAGGGCAGGGTCTGAGAGGGGGCCAGGGAGGTTGGGACATCTAGGAATTTCCCCCTGAAGCCTAGTCTCTAGGCTCACCTCCAGAGCCCTCAAGCTAGGCAGCGGCACGTCATCATGGGGCGCCACTGCCCCCTTGTGGTCACATCCACAGTGAAGCACCGTATCCTGTCCCTCTTTGGTTGGGGCCAGAAAAGGAGAACTAGGGCTATTTCTACCCCTGACTTGATTATTCCCCTCAAGCCAGTCCTTTCAGAATAAGAGCATGCCCAGTTCCCACTCGCGATTGAAAACCTCTAATAAGCGGTGGCCTCCAATAAGCGGTGTATCCTGGCTATGTTGCATAACTCTGAGCCTCCCCATCCTTTTCTTGTCCTACCAGCTTCCCTGGGGTGCTGCTGCCAGGGCTCCGAGAGCTCCCTTTGTATAAACTCGGGCGGGAATATCCACACCTAGGGGAACAGATCGAGGTGGGGCTGAAAGGCTGCCTCTGGGGAAAGCAGAGCTAAGCAGAATGACGGAGACATGCATAGAAGGCGAGCAGAGGGGAGGACATGGTGGGCGGAAAGCCCCAGAAGTAGCCCTTGGATTCTGTTAGCTCATTCTTCCACAGACCCTACCCACCAGACCCTGTCATTGTCAGGCATGGTGAAAGCCAGCCACTAACATGCCTCCCTTGAGTGGGTGTCACTGCTGGCCCTGGCCGGAGCTAACAGATCCTTGTTTACCCATCTTGCCCTTTCTGAATCTTGCTTGGTGGACTCCTCGTCCCTGAAACCAGTGCTGGCTTCCCTCGGACCACAAGGGCCTTTTAGTCTGGTTGCTCCTCTTTAGTCCCACCTTACTGCTTCCTCTATCTTGATGAAACATCCTTTAGAGTCACTCTCTCTCACAAGACCTTGGTGCTACCTTCCTGGGTGTCCAGCCATTCATTCAACCTGCTGTGACCCTTTAACACAGTTCCTCATGTTGCGGTGATCCTCAACCATAAAATATTTCATTGCCACTCCATGACTGTAATTTTGCTTTTGTTATGAAGCATACTGTAAGTATCTGATATGCAGGATATCTGATATAGAACCCTGGTGGGGTCATAGGTCATTTCTGAGCACCTCCTGGGAGTGCACAGAGGTCCCCCCTTTAAAATACAAAGTGAGCAGTATTAGGTGTGTTATTCTTTTTTTAAAAAATGATGCAAGATCCCTGTGGCAGTAGGCAGCAGAAATGTTGTAGGTCCCAAATGGTGGCGGCAGGCCACGTGGTGGCAGGCAGCGGGCCCTGGGAGCAGCCGGTCCCAGGCAGAGACGGCTGCTGGTCCCAGAGCAGTGGTAGCGGCCATGTGGCAGCAGGCAGTGGGCCCCAGGCAGAGACGGCTGCTGGTCCCCGAGCAATGGCTGGTTCCAGGCAGGGAGACACATGGCGGGTGGGCAGAAGACAGAAACATGGATAGACATGACATGCAGGGTGAGGTTGAATGTTTATTCAGGGAGTTATGGAGGAGGAAGGGTGAAGAGGGGGACAGAGAGAGAGGGAGAGGGAGAGAGAGAGAGAGAGAGAGAAGAGGAGAAAGAGACAGAGAAGGGGGGAAGCAGAGAAGTGGGGAGAGAGGCAGAAGCAAAGCAGCCTCTCCGAGAGGAAGATGGAAAAGAGGAGGAGCTTAGGCCAGAAGCTGAAGATCAGCCTACCTCAGCGGATGGGGAGGGGGAATGGGTGTGGCTTGTCTCTTAAAGGGACCAAAACCATAACAAGGTGTAATCCCAGCCCCTGAGCCCACCAAACCCTGACCCCTCCCCAGGAAAGATCAAGACCATTCCCACAGGCTATTTAAACTGCTCCCCAGAAAATAAACACATGGTCTTCCCTCTTCCTCTTCGGTGGTCATGTTGGTCAGCTTTCTGTTTCCCTTGGGCCACCCGAAGGTGCAGATGTTCAATTAAACCTGGGTATCTTTTAATTCTGTCTGATTCAGTCTGATTGGGGTTATTTGCTTCAGCAGAGAGGCTCGTCTCAGGAATATTCCTAGTATTAGGCATTACCACTTAAGCTTCTGCTCCCCACCTCAGCATGAGACCCAAGGAAGGGCTTAAGGGGTCATTTGTTAGAATACATGAACAGCCACAGATGTGGACCCATCCAGTCCTTTTGTTAGATTCCCAAATACATCTGTGACCTTAAGAAATTGCAGAAATCCCTGCCCAGCAGTGACACAAACCCAAGATCACCAAAAAGATGCCAGGGGCTTATTTAGTCTGAAGAACTGAGACATAGACACAGTAAAGAGTATATAATACTCCCCCGAGGGGTAAAGAGTAGACCTCTGTATTTTCTTTGCTTCCCTGTACTCACAATTTATTATATTTTATTGCTGCATGTGTGTGTGGGTGGGTGAGGCCAGAGGATGAGTTTCAGGAGTTGGTTATCTGCTTCCATCATGTGGGTCTCTGAGATCGAACTTGGGTCTTGAAGATTGGCGGCAAGCATCTTGATTGAAAATGCCATCTCTGGGCATAGCTGGACTTGCTTCACTGCTCTCTCCACTGCCCCCTCCCCCTCCCCCCACCACAGGAATACAAAGAAAATTCAAACTTCCTCATGACATGGTCTATGGAGGAAAGGAAGGATTTTATAGTCACTCAGAGAGAGGATTGACCCAAATTAGCCGGAGGTGAAGGAGTCAGGTGATTTGAGATAAGACTGTTTAATAAAAACAACCTCCTTCTTTGTCTCCAGATCAGGTGCCTGGTCTGGCTTGAGAAGTTGGTGAATGGTTTGAGTTAGGGAAAAGCACCTGTCTTTACCTCCTTGATTGCTCTTTATTTGGCCAAGCACAAACCTACCTATTTTCTCTGGTTGTCGGACCCTTCTTTCTCAGTCAGGCCAGCAGGGCTTGCTTTCTGCTTCCCTTTGGAATTAATGTCAGTTAAGCAAACTAACTGGACTGTATTTCATCGCACTTTCTTCTACACCACACCCAGTGACAGCTGTTTGAAGGTCCTTTCGCTTTGTTCCATTGCAGAATTTTATCTGTCAACTTGCTGAGGATGTTGGACATCGCTCTTTCTCCTTCTTCTCTTCTTCCTTCTTTCTATGGTGAGCCGGGTCTTCAGTGGAGAGGGGCTTGGGGGCTGGGAAGACGGCCAGCAGGCAGGGTGCTTCTCTAGCAAACAGAAAGACCTGGATTCAGAACCTCAGCACTCACATAAAGACTGTGCTGAAACCCATCTGTAAGCAAAGCCCGGAGGTGGACACAGGTAGAGTTCTGGAGCTCAGCTGCTGGTTAGTCTGGCCAGTCTGGCTGAATCAGCAAGCTGATTCACAGACCCTTTCTTAAAAAGTACAGTAGAGAGTGACCAAATGTCAGAGTTCAGCCTCTGCACATACGTGTGCACACATATATTTTCACACACATGAACAGGTACATAACACAGATACCTACCCCCACACACAGCTTAATCAGAAATCCTTATCCAGAATTGTGCAGGTTGTACAAAGGTGCCTAGCTGCCACTTTGCTGGCCACACCCTTGTGTGTGTGTGTGTGTGTGTGTGTGTGTGTGTACTATATATTTGTAGTACCTATGGAGGACAGAAGAGGACATATAGGTGAGCTGTCATATAGATGCTGAAAATTCAACCTAGGTCCTTTGACACACTTCTCCATTCCCCTGTATATGTTACTATTACTTGAATATGTGGGCCTCCTATGAGCCCCAGTTTCCTTATCTGAATAGTAAGTGTCTTTGTTAGAATTTCTATTGCTGTGATAAAACATCATCATGAAAAGCAACTTGGGAAAGAAAGGATTTATATCCGCTTACTTGTTCCAATCAGTTCACTAGGAAAGAAGTCAGGCCATGAACTCAAGACAAGAACCTGGAGGAAGGGAACATGGAGGAATGCTGCTTCCTGGTTTGCTTCTTATGGCTTGTTTGTCCTGTTTTCTTATAGCACCCAAGACCACCAGCCCAGGATAGTACCACCCACATCAATCATCAAATGACCCCATAGGTCATTCTTGTGGGGTCATTTTCAATCTACCTGGATAACTATAGCTTGTGTCTAGTTGACTTGAAAACTAACCTGCACAAAGTGTGGGTGCAAAGATCTATAGAACCCTTTCATTTGGATGCTCTGTGCTGATACTTGGCAGGTTTGATTGACACTGGTCCTTTTGGAAAACAGAAGCTGTGCTGTAGTGGCGAGGCAGCTTCGTTCCCACCCGGACCCCGGCTAGCTTCACCCGAAATAACAACACACAAAGTGTATTCTTTTAAACACTGCCTGGCCCATTATATCTAGCCTCTTCTTGGCTAACTCTCATATCTTGCTTAACCCATATTTAGTAATCTGTGTAGCACCACAAGGTGGTGTCTTACTAGGAAGATTCTAGTGTAGGCGTCCATCTTGGGCTGGAACTTCATCACGTCTGACCCAGAGAGGAGAGGCATGGAGATTGCCTCACTTCCTCCCAGCATTCTGTTCTGTCTACTCCACCCACCTAAGGGCTGGCCTATCAAATGGGCCAAGGGAGTTTCTTTATTAACCAATGAAATCAACAGATTGACATATGACCTTCCCACATCACTATGCAGAGTGAGGGGTGGGGTTAGGATTCTCATGATCTCTAAAGACAAGTTTCTTTATCGAAGATCCTTCCCTTCGGCCCAAGTGAAGGCATTTACATGTTCCAGCCCAGAGAGCAGCAGCCATTGTGCTGACAGTCAGTCCCCATTCTATCATGCATCACAGAGAAGCTGGTTACACACGTTGGCAGAGCCACCCACTACCTTGACATGAAACATTACCCAGGCAATAAAGAGAGGTGAGTTTCTTCCTGCCAGTCCCCTATCTTGTCAGAGATGGTAGGTGTTTGCTAATCAAAGCAGTGGTGGCTCAAATGGGAAGCAGAGGATCACTCTAAATATTAGATCAGATTGATCTTGGGCCCAAATTGACCTTGACACAGGCAAGGCATTGAGACAGGGATGGGAGAGGTGGCAAGCTGCAGCTAGAAGGAGGCAATGGCTTTGTAGGGAGTCATTCTTCTGTGGACTCTGCCTTGTGTACATGAGTAGGCAGGGTGAGAATTTGGTTCTGTTGGAATACCCCCCTTCCATCTGCCTGACTCCTATTGTTTTCCAAACCCAGTTCTTTGCTAAGAACATTGGCAATGACCTACAATACAGAAACCTAAGAGCAAACTGAAAGTGAACTATGAAGTTGCAAAACCTTGCTGTGGGCCCCTCATTACTTATCTATCTACCCCCTCATCCACCCCCTCACCCACTCATCCATCCATCCATCCATCCATCCATCCATCCATCCATCCATCCATCCATCCATATGTTTTAAAAGTTTACTGTCTTAAGCCAGTGCCTGTGCTGACAGCTCAGTTTGATTAATAGAAGTCTTGTCACTCAGTTTATGAGGTCATTAAGGAACAAAGCTTATATTCTGAAGCTACAGATAATGTCAGTGCCTTGGTGTAGGGGCATGGGATAGGCTAAAAATGGTAAGATCCGAAGGCAGGAGAGACGGCTCAACAGGTAAGAGCATGTACTCTTCTGATTTCAGTTGCCAGCCCTCTCCTGGCCTCCACAGGTACTGCACTCTAAGTTCACATACACATAAACATGTGCTGCATCTGACTGATCCCACTTCAGGACTCATAGTCATACTTGGGAAATGTGCATTGGGATCAGGTCGGTGGGTTTTGAATGTCAATGGTCACTAGGAACTTGTAGGGCATAGCCTAAGATTGCCAGTGTTGTCCAGGAAGGCCAGAATCTACTTCCTCAGTTTCTTCTTAGCCTACATACAAGCAGGGTTAAAAATCCTGGGCCAAACACACACACACA
>NW_004949119.1:1173246-1173851 GCF_000317375.1 Microtus ochrogaster | reverse complement strand
AGCTTGATTAGGTGGTTAGTGTCCCTAGCCAGCTTGCTCTTGCTCTCCCGTTTTTGCCTTCTGAGGCAGGAATTATAAGCAGGCTTTCATGTCTACCTGGCACTTTTGTGGGTTCTTAGTATCTAAAATCTAGTCCATCTAGTCCTCACAAGGGCAGGACAAATGATCTAACCACTGAGCCATCTCCCCAGCCATTCAGAGGTGATTTCTATGAACCCCAGAGTGAACCCACATGGCTACCAAGAAAAAAAAGGAAAGCCACATTTTAAATGTCAAGCATGCATCTAAGATGTGGACTAAACTCATTTTTATGTGAAAGCGTATGAAATGTCCAAAGGGTCCACCTATTTCATGATTGCTTACTGATGTAGGAGGATTCAGCCCACTCTGGGTGGTGTCATTACTAGGCAGGTGGTTTTGGGCAGTGACTCACACTAGCAGACCAAGAAGCCTCTGCCTAATCCCAAGAGCCAACAGCGTGAGGCACAGTAGTTGCTAATAGGTAGAGGTACCTGTATGGGCAGCAACACAGTAAGATTTGGTGGAAGGCATGATTTTAGACCAAGAAATCAAAATTCTAAAAGATCTTGGGAATATACCCAAGA
>NW_004949119.1:1169220-1172166 GCF_000317375.1 Microtus ochrogaster | reverse complement strand
TCACTTCATAAAAGTATAAAAATTCTTTTTCTTTCCCTTTTCAGCAAAAACATTTAAAAGGACAAATATGTTTCATTGCAGTATTTTGAATTCACCTTTTTATAGTCGTTTGCTGAAAAAAAAAATAACCCCAACATCCTAACTGTAGAACAAAGATCCATTGTTTAAGCTTTGGAAATCCTATATGCATGTATATGTGATATGTATGCTGATTGTTCCTTCTGAGATCCATGGAAACACAGTTCAAATCTTCCAGACTAATTCTGGCCCCTCTTTGTGTATGCTATGGGAAAAAAAGAAGAACGGTGCTTTGATTTCTTTGAAATATGAAAAACATTGGGAAATGCATCTCATATGCTCGTGTGAAAAAAAATTCTAAAAGATTTATATTTATGGAATGTCTGATCCTCGAGAAAGAGTGGGGAAAGTTTTCTTCGTAGAGGAGAGAGCCTCAGAACATATCTGTGAGGAAAGGAAGTCCGTTAGGTGTCTACAGGTAAAGAAGGGGCAACCACTCAGGGTGGTGTCATCTTCTCAGTGAGATTATACAGACACTCCTGCATTGTTCATCATGGTTGAGGAGTCTAGAGCTAGGTAGAGACTGACTGACCAATCCTTCTCTTAATCTTGGTTGTCAACTTGACACACCTAGGAAAAGGGAACCTCAATTGAACTATTGCCTCTGATAAATTGACCTGTGGGGCATTTTCTTGATAGCTAATCAATGTAGAAGGATCCAGCCCACTCCAGGCGGTGCCATTCCTAGGCAGGCAGGCCTGGGCTGTAGAAGAATGGTAGCTGGACAGAAGTAAGTGATGGAACCCTATACAGCATTCTTCTGTGTCTTCTGCTTCAGTTCCTGCCTCCAGGTTCTCACTCTGGGTTTCTGCATTGGCTTCTCTGTAAGATGAAATAAACTCTTTCCCCTTCAAGTCGCTGTTGGTCATAATATTTTATCCCAGCAACTGGAAGCTAAGTAGAATGGGAGCACAGGTCAGAACTGTGGCTATATGCATGTGGCCCCATAGTCAGACAGATTAGGTTCATACTCTTGTTGTCATTCTGGAGTGATTGATCTCAGAAGAAAAAAAAAGGGATATACTTTATATTGTTCCTCATATTATCCCCAGTGTTATAAGGGACACATTTTTTCTTTTACATTGGATCCAGTAAATTCTGTACTGGCCTTGGATAGATGACAGCCCCGGTGCTGTTAGGTGCCTGGGAGAACATTTTGTACTCATGGGTCTTTCTGTGGCAGGATCTGATGGCTGGGTCTTCTTGTAGTCAGGTCAGCAATGTCTGAAGCTCAGCATTTTGACTTTGCTGTATTCTGTCCCAGGATGGCAGCTGGCCTCTCTCCAAGTTTCTTTCTGTTGCAGCGGCCATTGCCTGCCGTCATGAACTGGTTATCAAGAGCACTGTGAGTCTTATTAGATTTCAGCTTTGCCCCTGCTGTTCGTCCCCTGGTTCTTAAATCACCTAGTAACAAGTTTTTGTTTTCTCTGCTGCAGAGAACTCCAGCCCTTTCCCTGGTCCCTATCTCTCCGCCCCACAGCCTCTTTGTCTATTTTAGCTACAGGACTGTGTCTTCTTTGTTGAGATGCTGTGCCCTGCAGTGGTCAGTATCCAGCTTCTTTTCAGCTCGTGCCTCACCACTTCAGCCCTCACTTCAGAGTTGGAGTGGGCTCAACTTTTTTAAAATCAGTTTCCACTTTGACCCCGAGCAGCTGTTGTTTTACCTTCTTTGACTTTCTTTCTTCTTTCCCTGACCATCACTCATTCTGTCAGCCCGGGGTCATCCTTCTGGATGACCCTTCCATCCTGTCCATGTGACAGAGAGCCTTTCGTAGGACACTCTGAAATTTCTGACAGCATTTAATTCATTATCTCATCTTGGTATTGTGTTCATTGCAATCCTTCCCCTTCCATGCCAACTTAATTACGGAATGTTCTTGAATTTAAGAGGGTGCCATCATCATTTCTTTGCTTAACTTATCTTCATTGGGGAATTTCCTCCCTTCTGAAAATTCTTCATAAAATCACCAGTAAAACTATGTTGTCTTTCTGCCAATTTTTAGCTTTGTGAGTTCTCTTCATGTTCTATTCTTTTCTTGGCTTCCCCAATAGCGAGCTCATCTTCCTGAGAGTTATTTCCAGTCTCTGATTGTATCTGTACAGCCAGATACTTCCTGAGGGAGATGTTTACTCAACTCCAGATTCCTCTGAAAGATATTCTTGCTGCCTTGACATTCTGCTCTTAGAGGGATAGCTTTATATTTTGGTAATTTAGCCCTTACAAAAATTTGAAAGATTTGTGCATACAGACACACTATCCACAGCTTGCCACTGTTTGTACTTTAATTGCTCATGGCTTCTCTTCAGGTGTGATGTGTGCGATTTGGCTGGATAGTTTGGAAGCAAGTCATAGAGGTGACAGCACTTGATTCCTTATTTCCTTATGAATGCCCAGTTACTAAGGTAAAAACACGTATTATAAATAGCCTCCAGGTCTAAAATACAACTACTGTTAAAATATCTAGATTTGCCTCCAAGATAAATCTGACAATTTTTAATGATTTCTTAGTGGGTGCGTGCATGTGTGTACACATTTGTGGATGGCTGAACTCAGTCTTTGGTGCTGTCCTCAGGTCCCTTTAAGTTGTTTTGTTGTGATTATTTTGTTATTTTAATGCCTAGGCACACATGTGTTATAGTATTTAGAGGTCAAAGGCAATTTGCGGGATTCAGGTTTGACAGCAGTGTCTCTATCTGAGCACTCTTACCAGCCCCTGCCTTGTTTTTTGAGATAGAGTCTTTCATTAGCCTGGAATTCACTGATATGTGCTAGAATATCTGGCAATCAAGTTCTTGGAATTCTCTATTTTCTGTCTTTTCACACTAGGATTTCAAGTGAGTGTCATCACAGGCAGCCTCCTCCTCCTC
>NW_004949119.1:1164573-1166442 GCF_000317375.1 Microtus ochrogaster | reverse complement strand
CAAACCAACCAACCAAAGAAAAAACAGTCAATGGTGGAAGAAGGAAGGAAACAAAACTAAATTAGCAGATATGGTTACCAAAGCCAAGATGCTAAGTTTTGGTTATTGGTTATCAGCTTTGTGGGTTCATACCAAGCTGACAGTAGCAGCTTATAGCTTAGAGGTGTGACCTTGAACTATTAGCCTCAAATGACCCCTGTCATTTAGTCCTCCTATGAGCACCTCAACCTTATGTTAAATTTGATTGCTAACTGGACCTCTAGACTGTTGGACTTAGGTTTGTAAGTCCAGCAGTCTAGAGGCTGAGGAAGACAGACTGCTGTGAGTCTGAGGTCATCCAGGCCCCTGGGATCTCTTCAACAGGAACTGTGCTGAAAGCGGTGAGGTGTGAAGAGAAGTCCCGAGACAAGTTAGGAAGAGAGAGGGTGTCAACAAGCAGTCAGCCAACTGCCAGTGACACAGGGCTCAGTATCAGCCACGCTGGCAGTCTTGCTTTGAACTGATCACAGTGTGTACCAGATAGCTCTTCTAGACTGGGACCCTTGTGAACTTGATGCCTTGTCTCTGGCTGGTGTCTGTCTCTGAGCAGCAATGGATCAGCCATCTTTTATTACTTTGTAATTTGCATAGCTTTCAGCACATGGTTACATTTTAAAGGGACGTTGTAAATAACGAATGCATTTCTCAAATGAGGACATAGACTACACATTCTTCATCACTAGACAGTTAAAGGGGCCTGGTATTGTACTCTGCACCATTCCCCATTATGCTCCTGTTTAAGAGAGTGATCTGTGGGGCCCACAGAAGTGGATCTGTTCCACCTTGACTAAAAGTCAGAGAGTTTAAGCCTATTCTTGCTTCCTCAAGGTTATTGACAGGAAGTTTAACTTAAGGTGTCAGGGACCAGCCTCAACAAAAATACCTCTTGCCAGGGTAGAGGTGTGGGGATTTAGAAAATATTAGCAAAGAATATGAAGACACAAATAAAAATAATAAAACAGAGAAACATATAGAATAGCATTGGAAGAGAATTCCAGTGAGTACTGAAATTCCCCCATGTTTAATTTCCAATTGCTTTAAATATCCCTGACCCCAAAAGTTAGGAGTAAGACAAAAAATTGCACTAAGACAATACTAGGAAACGAACATACCAATTGTAGGTTGCGGGCTGCTTCCATGGTTAAACATTCTGTTGCTAGAACAAAACAAGTCATGTTTACCCTAGACTAAAACATTCTGTAGGCAAACCACTCCCTGGGTGGAATCCAAAGTTATCTCCATAAGGAAACTGAAACCTTAGTTATATCCTTAGACTTTTGTTTGAGGCACACCTGTTGACAATAACCTTGAGAGAGCAGAACTTTGTGCTCGAAATCTAGGTTGGACCTTTGTTTGATGTAGAAACACAACCTTGAAGGAACTAGAGGTAAATTCCAATGCTCTGTCTGACCTTTGGTCAATGTGGAAATAGGCTCACATTTTTTGGCCTCCACAATTCCTTCCTTTTAATTAATTTTAATTAAGCCTGTGCTTCTGCAACAGGACAGATTATCACACTTTTCCATTTCCCAAACTTATCTGTCTTCGGAACATGCATTCCAACTATGCAAGTCCATGTCTTAGGCATCTGGAGGGGGAGGATCAAACCTATCACTGACTGCCAACCTCTGTAATCAAAGGGTTAAGGGAGAAATTACCTCTGGGCTCTGTATCTCTGAGCCAAGCTTCTGTCAAGGGTGATCACTAATGGTAAGCAAGCAGATAATACTTTGTGCTATGCATACTTCTATGGCTATAATGTTTCCTAATTAAAGGTATGTAGGATCACCAGGGTTGGGAATGCCCACTTTGAATTGGTTTGGAGTGTTT
>NW_004949119.1:1152955-1164403 GCF_000317375.1 Microtus ochrogaster | reverse complement strand
GGCTTGGAGTGTTTCTTAACAGTATTCAGCTATATCAAAATCTAAATTTGTCTTATCAAACATGTCAAATTCAAGAATTCATTGGTAATGTCAAACTTTTCTTAGACAAGTTCTAATATCTTTCTAATCATTAACATCTTATGGTGAACTAAAGCAATGACAGGTCAATACCATAACACAATTCATCAATCCACGATTCTCTTAAATCCATTCTAACCAAAAGACAAGAGATGTTTTTGTAATGGGTACTGGTTTTAAGTTCCAGTCTCTGAGCAGCAGCAAAAACCCTTAGGCTACCCTTCTCATATCTGAAGAGGGGCTTCACTAACTCCTTGTAACAAGTCTTTTTTCTGCTGAGGAGAAAATTGAGGCCACTTAGTAGCTTGAAGTCTCCCACAGGAAACTTTAAATGAGGCCATTACCATTGGATATTTTATTAAAAGTTTGTAAGCTATGTTTCCAATCCAAGTTGTAAGTTTGCCTAGCTGACAGGTTTAACTTGTTCATTTACATTTTCACTGACATATGACTGGCCTGAAGCTGGGCCATGTGCTGGGGCCCAATCATGCTTCCTGTACCACTTGACGGTCCTGCCTGGATACTTGGGACTGTTATGGTAAAAATAACATGGTGCCATTCCCCAAGTTGTGGCAGCAGGCAGTGGGCATGAGACCAGAGCAGGCTGCCAGTTCCAGGCAGGGAGCTGCGCGGTGGGTGAGAGACAGAGACCCATTAGACACACCATGCAGAGTGAGGGTTGGATATTTATTTAGTGGGTTACGGAAGGGAAGGGAAAAGAGGAAGGGGGAGAAGGTGGAAAAGCAGAGAGAGGTAGAGAGGGGGAGGAAGAACAGGGCAGAATGGAGAGAGGCAGAAGCTGCCTTTTCAGGAGACAGAAAGGAAGTAACTAAGACTAGAAGTGGAAGGAAGATCTGCTTGCCTCAGCAGACAGGGGAGGAAGTGAGCAGGGCTTGTCTCTTAAAGGGACAGGACAGACCAGGCAGCTGGTCCCTCATTGTCTGCTCTGGCTGGTGCTCCTGACATAGACCAGCATTAGGGGCATTCGGGGTGGCTGACAAATTTACAGGCTCTCAGGTGTCTGCCATTGTAGCCGCTCTGAGACTGCCGTGTGCGAACATGCCAATCCTTACTATCCTTACTTTTTTTATTTTAAATCTTATAATCACAAAATTAAGAGAATTCTTGAATTCTCTCCTCTGTTAAGTCATAAATTAATCCATATAGACTCCTTGGTTCATGGGTCAATTAGCCTCTAGGTATTTCCATTGACCGACCCTGGATGCTGACTGTGGGAGGTATAGGCCTTTAAACTTTCCTGTCTCTGCAAGACTATAACGACCCCCTCATTCACTGGAGAGAGGAGTCAGCCAGAAAGAATGTTTCTCTTGTACTTCACTAGCTCTTGATGCCACTGCTCATGCTAAGGAAATATCCCCCAAACAGGGCTGTGAAAGATTTCTCAAGCAGGTTTGAAACCAGCCTGGTGGTTTCAGGGCTGAATGCTTAGTCAGCAGACAGAAACCAAGATGTGGCTTCCTAGTGAGAGAAGTAAAGCGCCACTCTTCACCCAGGATAGTGTTTTGGCTTATGTCTTCAATGTCCCACAAAGGTTAGCTTGCAGGAGGATTGGTCCCTACTGGGAGGTGGTAGGACCTCTAAGTAGTGATGATTTGGGATGGAAAAATGGACTTGGAGTTGGTAACATCATTTCCATGGAGACCATAACAGTGAGTGTGCATACCTCCAGGACTCTGTTGGCATGGTTGGTCAGAAAATTTTCTTGGAGTTTCTCTGTTTCTGTCTCTGTCTCTGTCTCTCTGTCTCTGTCTCTCTCTGTGTCTCTGTCTCTGTCTCTGTCTCTCTCTCTCTCTGTCTCTGTCTCTCTCTCTCTCTCTCTCTCGTATGTGTGTGTGTGAAGGTGAATCTCAGGTGTCACTCCTGAGAGGAATGCCATTTACCTTGTGTTTTGAGAGTCAGTCAGCTTGTGACTCACTCACCCTGTGAAAGAAACTAGAGAGGTTTCTCTTGGTCTGGAGCTTGCTAAGTAGGCTAAACTGGTGCCCAGCAAGCCCCAGGGATCCGCTTGTCTCCACTTTCCCAGAGTTGGGATTACAAACATCCTCCACCACTCCTGGCTTTTTAATGTGGTTTCTGAGGGATCTAACACAGGCCCTCATACTTGTGAGGCGAACCCTGTACTGAGCTTTTTCCCAGCCCCAAATGGATTTGGAACCAGGATTAGCATTAACAAGAAGCCTGGAGTTCATACTTCTAGACAGGTGACACCAGTCTCTAGCGACGGGCAGCTCCTTGATTAGACTCACATGGCGACCGTCTGTTGGAGCCTTTATTGAAGCCCAGGTGCCTGACAGACTAGCACAGTACACCTAGAACACGTTGCTACCTCATTCTTTCCCATCTCGCTGTCTGGCAGACTATCATCCCAACATGGACAAAGAATTCAGTTTTTGTTTTTAGAGCTTTCCCTGTGTCAGACACCCAGCAGTGCTCTGGTGGGGAATTATCATTCCACAGATAATAAGATCAGGGTGGGGTCTGTAGAGATTGCTCAGTGGTTAGTGCACTGGTTGCTCTTGCAGAGGCTCTGTTCCCACACACAGCAATCAATAACTCCAATTCCAGCGGTCTGGTGCCCTCTTCTGGCCTCTGTGGGTACCTGCAGTTATGTGCACTTAAAGTCATACACATGTACATATACTTAGAAAAAAGAAACATCTCAGGATTTGAACACTGTTCTGCTAACCCCCAGATCTCCTGTGTATAAGAATACCAGACCTTGCCTCCTTTTGTTCCACCTTCTTCTTCTCCTTCCCCTTGAGTCCCCAGGAGCCAAGCATATCCATTCCCAGCACAGGGCGCATTACATGGAAACCCACTTTCCCTCCACCTAGTCACTTCCTCTCTTTTTGTGTTTATCAACACAAATAGCTTGTCCTCCTGCCATATTTGTTTTCTTGGAGGCCTGCCTTAACCCAAGCCCCCGAGGGCCCTGCCTCCATCCTGGACAGCGTCCTCAACTTCCCCTCCACACAACCCCCAGCAGAATCCATCTATAAATGCGTCACTCACTCAACTTCCCCTCCACACAACCCCCAGCAGAACCCATCTATAAATGCGTCACTCACTGTTGACTGGCTTTTCCTGCCTGGGCCGGGGTTCCACTGCTGTTTCTTCCTTGAGAGGTTCTCCTGAGGTGAGCTTTGATCTCCAGAGGGAAAGGGTGAATGCTAAGAGTCAGTCAGCCTATGAGTCAGCCTGTGAAAGAAACCAGAGCGGATGCATGCGACCGTTACATCCTTCCTTTCCTAGGGTCAGAAGTGTGACAGAAACGGAAACTACACAAGGCAGAGGTGACTATCCCTAGAACGTTCACAGGGTGAGGAGAATGAAACATAAAATAAGTATGAAATCAATGGGTACACACTGCACAAAAATCCAGAGTTAAATCTTAAAGTGTTTTGAGTTGCATAGTTTTCTTGGGACAAGGCTGTTTGTGGTGACGCTTGATTGTATATTGTGATTGAGAAAAAGGTCAGAGAAGTTTCTGGAACTTTGTGCAAAATACCAACCCATGAGGGAGACAGTTCTTTGGAGCTTCTGGTGACATTTTGGTCCTCAGAACTCATAAGAATGTATGAAAAACCACTCCAGGCAGAGACGCACGTGCACAATGGCAGCCAGGGTCCTGATGAGGAACATGAGGTGCACTTAAAAGGCTTTCATAAGAGACGACTTGTAAGTGGGAAGGAGCAGGTAAAAGAACCTCTTTGGTGGCCCCGAACTGTAATCCTACTTACACAGGAGGCCAAGGCAGGGGGATCTCAGGTTCAAAGTCTGTCTGGGTTACAGTGTGAGTTCAAGGCCAGCCTGGAAAACTTAGTAGGAGTATGTCTCAAAAGTGAGAACTAGAGATAGCTCAGCCCTAGTCTAGGCCTAATGCCCACAGGAAGGCTGGGTATGGTGGCATGAACTTGCCATCCTCGTGCTGGGGAGAAAGAAACATGTACATCCCTGAGGCTCACTAGCCGACCAGCTTTTCCTGGTCAGGGAATGCTAAGTCCTGATGAGATGTCTCCAAAAAAAAAAAAGTGTGTTACACTTAAGGTTAAGGTCTGGTCTCCATACATAAGTGTATGAACACATATGTAAGAGAGAGACACACAGGGAGACAGAGACACAGGGAGAGGCTAGAGGCAGGGAAAAAAACCTCCCAAACACTCAGCACTGGCCTGCTGGCTGGTGCTCTATTGAAATTCTGTTGCCTCCTGACCATGTCACTGAAAGATAGAGAATTCTTGTGTCCTTTTCCCTTATTTTTTCCTTTTCTGCATGAATATGTATGCATGTTGATGTGTATGTAGGTAGCCATGAGTTAACAAGTGCATATGGAGACCTAATGTTGATCTAGGAATTATACTTCACTGATCTTTCACTTCGCTAATTGAGACTGGCAATCAAACCAGGAACTGATCAAAATGGCTAGTCTCTCTAGCCAGCTTGCTCTGGGGATCCTCCATGTCCAACCTTTCAAGGCTGGAATTCCAGGTGGGATGTCACACTCACCTAGTACGTCCATGGATTCTGGGGCTCTCTGGCTCTCATGCTTGTGGTGCAGGCAAGCACTAGCTCCATAGATCTGTGCCCAGCTTCTTCTTCCCTCTGCTCAGAGTTCAGTTGGTCCACATGGACACATGATCTCATTACTGCTTATATACTTCCTACAGGTTGAGAACCAGAACATTACCATAGGGAACCTCTCTGAATAGCTTCTAATTCAAACTTCCAGCCCACTCCCAGACATAAGCAGCATCTTGATGTTTGTGTTAATCCATAAACAACTGTAGTCTTACCTCCTAGGCGTATGTTCCCAAAACAGTGTGTGTTGAATAGAAGCACAAATACAGCTAAGTATACAGAGATAATGTTTCAATAAGTGCTCAGAAGTGTGTGTGTGTGTGTGTGTGAGAGAGAGAGAGGGGGGGAGGGGAGGGAGAGAGAGAGAGGCTGAACAGAACCTCTAGGTAAACTGATTTCAGCTTTCTTAAGGATTTATAAGGCCACCTTCTGGTGTAGCTTATGGATATGGTAATAAGCAGGTCAATGTTGTTCAGCATCTGGTAGGACTGTAGTGTGGGCCAGGAACTGAGTCTAGGGAAAAGTATACACCCAAAAGCATGGATCCATCTGTTCCTGACTTCTTTAAGATTTATTTTTAGGGGGCTGGAGAGATGGCTCAAGTGGTTAAGAGCATGGCCTGCTCTTCCAAAGGTCCTGAGTTCAATTCCCAGCAACCACATGGTGGCTCACAACCATCTGTAATGAGGTCTGGTGCCCTCTTCTGGCCTGCAGATATACACACAGACAGAATATTTTATACATAATAAATAAATAAATATTTTAAAAAAAGATTTATTTTTAAATCATGTGCATGCTTGTGTGTAAGAGTGTGGGTTTTCACATGAGTATGCAGTGTCTAAACAGGCCAGAAGAGGGTACCAGATCCCCTGGAACTGGAGCTACTAAGGTTGTATACTGCCCAACATGGGTGCTGGCAACTTGAACTCAGGTTTTTTGCAAGAGCAATGGTTACTTATTAACCCCTGAGCTATCTCTCCAGTCTCATCTTAAACTTCATGTTTCATTCAACCTGCTGTAAACTTCCAGAGTGGAGCAAAGCAAAGCATTCTGTAGGGTGAAATGGGATCCTCAGATGAGATGGAACCTGAGAAAAGTGGCATGCTCATCAGATAGACAATGTCAAACCAAACTTTCAGCCAGACTCACCCAGGAATCCTGACCTCAGATCTGAGGAAAACATAACAAAACAAAACAAAACAGGTCGACAGCAGTAGGGTCCTGGTGGTGACAGTCCAAGTATCTGCTTCTGCAATCCTGACAACTTGGTCTTTATGGGGTGGACAGCTGCTCTCACCATTACCACCCCCTTCGGATTCTTTCAGCCCTTCTGTGAGTGGAACTTGTGTATTTTGTATCTAATGACTGTCTAGTCCTTGAGTTATCATCTGTTTGTTGTAGATCACAACCTCCAGTCATTTCCTGAGGAAGGGTGTGTGAGAAAATTAACCTTCTAAAACTCTAGCAACCCAGAGCTGTCTTTATTCTGCGGTACTTGTCTAAGCGCAGGCTGAGTCCGATGGAGCTGTTGTTCTGTGGGGTTTGAAGGCATTTCCCCATTTGCTTCTTGTTCTGGGGAGCTCGCCACCACCGCCCGGCCTTCTGGAGCTATTCTGATTCTAGACATTTGATATTCTACCCTATCATGTGTAAAACTGCTTTGCTTCCTCCAATGTGAAATTATACAACACTGCATGCACCTTCTAAATTTTCTTCTGTGTTTTATTAACCTGAATATTTAGTGAGTTCTATTCTGGGGAATGTCATGCATTATTTCTATGATATTTTTTCTTCCTCCTCTTCCTACCCCCTCCTACCCTCTCTCCCTATCTCTCAAAGAGATCTCATTATGCATTTCTGGTTGTCCTGGAACTCACTGCAGACCAGGCCGGCCTTGAACTCACAGAGATCTGCAAGTTTCTGCCTCTGGGATGAAAGTGCTGGGATGAAAGATGTGTGCTACCATACCTGACTCTCTCTCTCTCTCTCTCTCTCTCTCTCTCTCTCTCTCTCTCTTTCACCATTTTAGTATTTGTCCTTCATGATTTGTCTTGCATTCAAATTTGTTTCTTCTTAGTCTCTTTCTAGGTATTTTTGTCTTTACGTGGGGTGGCAGTGGGTGGTGGTGAAAAGGAGGTGACATTTCTCAAGGCCTTGCTTTCTCAGTTAGAGATTTTCATTTCTCTTCTCATGTTCAAGAGTTTTGAGCAGTCCTTGAATACTCTGTTAAGATATATCATGGTGGATTTATGGAGCGATAACACAGTGGCTTAGAGCGATAGTTGCTCTTGTAGAGGACTTGATTTCCTAGCACCCATGTTAGGTGATTTGCAACCACCTATAACTCTGCCTCCAGGAGGAATGGGAACCCTCTTCAGACAGCTGTGTTCACACGCACTCCCCACACAATTTAAAATAAAAATAAACCAGGTGTGGTGGTGCACACCTTTAATCCCAGCACTCTGAAGGCAGGAAGATCTCTGTGAGTTTGGGATCAGCTTGGTCTACATGGTGAGTTCCCCAAAAGCCAAAACTATGTAAAGAGACCCTGTCTCAAAAACAAAACAAAGCAATAAAAAAACACCCCTAAAATAAAGAAATAAAATAAAAATAAATCTTAAGATATATTATCTTGCTGAATATGATGGAGCACGCCTTTAATCCCAGCACCTGGGAGGCAGAGGCACAGATCTCTGAGTTCTAGGCCAGCCTGGTCTACATAGCTAGTTTAAGGATAGCCAGGGCTACACAAAGAATCCTGTCTCAAAAAATGAAACAAAAGATATGTTATCTTGTTCTTGTTCAATGGATATTCTTCATTCTCTTAAGAATAGTAATATGAATGATAGAATTTTGTTTGGTGAAATTTTGCTTCCTTATATAGCTTTTGCCAAGTTCCTGTCTTCTATTTGATGTTTAGTTTCATGCTCCCATGTTAGAGCCCTTCCTCAGATACAAAACTTGGCTATATGCTCCTGACAACGGATGGGAAACTTAAAAACAGAACTGAAAGTTCTGATCAGATAAGTGGGACCTATCAGCTTTGAGCGTCAAAGCAGGATCACCGTGCTGGGCCTCATGTTGGAAGGAGCACCGAATTATCTATTGGTGCTGTTATCCAGGTGGTCAGAATACCTAGTGCATGACTTTCCTGTGTCTTACCATGTGAGTAAGGGGCTAAGGTGCGGGGGGGGGGAGGGTAGAGAGGAAATGGCATACAAATGAAAGATGCCTTCAATTTTATTTCATACACTGTTTCTATGAGGACCACAAGAATGGGAGGTGGGAAGGGAGCTGTTAGTCCATGCCTACAAGATGTGTTGCCATGTTAGACAGTAGGTTTTCCTTCAAGCAGTTGGAGGCCACATTCACTGTGGCAGTATAGGACTTGTTGCATGCTTCCATTTCTTACCAACACAGCACTGTAGGCCTTGCCTTAGCTCATTTTACCATTCTCAAGATGTCAGCGTACTGGGGAGTTATTGGAGCTAGGTCCAACTTTTAGTTTATCAGTTAAGTAAATGATATACAGAGACATTAACTTAACTGATTGAAGTCTGACAGTTGTCAAGTGGCATAGTTGGGGTTCAGATCCTATTTGGTTTCTAAAGCTTTACATATTTGTTTTAAATTCTATATAAATTATATATGTATATACATTTTGTCATATATCAATTATACAACATATAATATATTATTATATAGTATTAATTATATATGATTATAAATAATATAATATGCAATACATACAATACAATTATAGATTTTATTATTATATAATAAATTATATATGTGTATACGAGACAGGGTCTTACTATGTGGCCTTGGATGGACCTGGAATTTCATACATAGACAGGCTAACCTCAAACTCATAGAGATCCATCTTCCACTTTCTCCCAAGCTGGGACCAAAGCTATAAGCTACCACTTTGGGCCCCAAATGATGTATTTTTTCCTAGTAAGGCTATTCATGGTTATTATATATGGAAATATATAATTTCCAGTTAAATGTTTAAAAAAAACCACAATGGCACAAAACTCTTGACCATGATTTACCATTCATGATAATAGCATTGTCTATTTGCTTCTTCCCTTATGTTGCTCATTGATGTTGGTTATTTTCAACTGCTACTGGAATGCTATCTCCAACTGCATAGCATCAAGCGAAGGGTGACAGGCATAGTCAGGAGAGGGTCTCAGTTAGGTGCCTGGGAAGAGAACTGCTGATTGAAAGGGTGTGTGTGTGTGTGTGTGAGAGAGAGAGAGAGAGAGAGAGAGAGAGAGAGAGAGAGAGAGAGAGAGAGCATTCAGTACCATGGATGGTTCCTGATACTCTATGGCTAGGAACTCCTCCACCCTCTGAACTGCTTCCCTCTATGTAAAACTAAGAGATCACACACAGCTGGGATTTGGAACTTGGGAGTAGTTTTTATCTCTGGGGGATTGATCTCCTGACTCCATTGAAAGAGCCCTGTGGGAGCAGGCATGGTTCTCACTACTATGCCTTTTCTCACACAGCTTCTCTCATTTCCCCCTAAACTGGGAATGCCTGACTGTTTTCTATTTACCCTTTTGTAAACAGAAGCTTCTCAACTACTCACCAGTTCCTGAATAATCACTCAGAGGCTTATATTAATTATAAACATTTGGCCAATGGCTCAGGCTTATTGCTAACTAGCTCTTGCGTTTAAATTAACCTATCTTTATGGATCTATGAATTGCCATGTGGCTGTGGCATTGCCGACAGTCTGTTGGCATCTTGCTTCTTGGGTGGCTGGCTGGTGTGTCTCTCAGACCCCACCCTTCTTCTTCCCTATCTCTGCTTGGGTTTCCCACTTGGCTTTATCTTGCTTTGCCACTGGTTTATTTATCAACCAATGAGAACAATACATATTCACAGTGTACAGAAAGACATCCCATGGCACCCCTTAATATATTTAATCATTAATTTCTTCTAAAAGCTTTCTGAGCTCTCTTTACCTTCACCCTCAATAGCCTCCCTCCCACAACTACTCCTCTGCATCTGTCTTGACATCCTATGTGCCACATTAGAGTATAATCATCTGGCTGTTTTAATTAGATTATCACTTTCTTGAGTCAGGGATAATGTCTCAGTTTTCTTTGGTTCTAGTAAGTACTCATCAGATAATATAAAAATTAGACAAGGGTAGGTGTGGAGAGATGACTCAAGGTGAAGTGGCTCATTATAGAGTCCTGTGTTTGGTTCCCAGCATCCAGATCAGGCAGCTCATAACCACCTGTAACTCCAGCTCCAGGGGATCCAATGCTCCTGACCTCTGTAGGTACCTACACATAAAACTCATGCTGCCTCACACGTGAATAAATAACAAATAAATCTTTAAAAGTACACTTTAATTAAATAAGGCCTAGGAAGATGGCTTGGTGGTTGAAGTGCTAAGTTCATATCCCAAGTAACTATAACTGGATGTAGTAGTATGTGCCTGTAATCCCAGTGCTGTGGGGCAGAGACAGTCAGATCCCAGAGGTTGGTGACCAGGCAGGCTGAATCAGTGAGCATTAGGTAGAGTGAGAGACTTTGTATCTAAAAATGAAGTGGAGAAGCCTGGAGAAATGACTCTGTACTTAAGAGTACATACTGTTCTTGCGAAAGACCTGAGTTCAGAACCTATGACCAAGCTAAAAGGTTCCTAACCACCTGGAGCCCCAGCTCCAGAGGTTCTGACAGAGTTTTCTGAACTCTGTGGGCACCTGTACTCACACATGCATAGACCTCCCATATATACATTTAATTACAAAATAAAAATAAACCTTTCTTTAAAAACTAAGAGGAGAAGTGATGGAGGAAGACAGTCCAATGTCAGTAGTGATAGAGGAAGACAGACAATCCAGTGTCAGTGATTGAGGAAGACAGTCCGATATCAGTGATAGAGGAAGACAGTTCGCTGTCAGTTTTTGACATCCATGTGCTGGAGCACAAGCCTCCCACCTCCAGTGCTTAAATCAGAACACATCTGGAGGTAATGGTGAACCACTGAAGGTAGTTCTCAGCTAGGGAACATTTTGTTTCCTGAGAGATATTTGTTTATGTCTGTAGATAACATTTTTTCACAATGTAGGGAACAGTTGCTTTTGGTACTTTGTAACTATAGACCTTGGCTGTTTCTAAACATCCTGTAATATACACAACTACTGTCATGTCAAGGCTAGGAGTCCCCAGTTGAAGAATAATTAAATGACTGCAAATGATCTCTGCTCTAATTAGCTCAAGGATTCTTAGAGGCTTCTGAGCCCAACGGATTCATTTCATCTCAGATGAGCAGACTGAGATAATGGGGTGGGTGGTAGGGTCGGGGTATGAGAATACACTGTGATGCCCTCTTCCACATACTATACCTGAATGGCATTATTATTTAGCCACCTCCTTCTCTAGATGGTAAAAGAATAGAACTTATTTTAATGCGCTTCATCCCAGGCCCATTAATCAAGTTTGGAGGTCAAGGATGGCATTGTCCAGAGCAGTAAAAGGTGTGAACGGCACACAAGACTATCTTTCTCTCACCCTCCCAACAGGTTCTTTCCTAGAAAGACATGCTGCACAGAGGGCTGAGTGAGCAGCATTCTCTTAATCGTTCCTTTTTAAATAATCCAACCTGCTCTGGAAATCTAGAAATAAGCCTGCATAAGAGTAAATTATTTTCCAGGTTCTGGCTATTACAAACAATGCTGCTATGAACATAGTTGAGCATATACTTTTGTTGTATGATAGGGCATCTCTTGGGTATATTCCCAA
>NW_004949119.1:1151427-1152020 GCF_000317375.1 Microtus ochrogaster | reverse complement strand
ATTGCTCTTTGGGCTGACGAGGGAGGGGGACTTGGTTGGGGGGGAAATGGGAGGCGGTGGCGGGGAGGAGGCAGAAATCTTTAATAAATAAAAAAAGAGTAAATTATTTTAAACAATTCTACATTTAAACCAATTAAGCCCCAGGAATGTCCAGTGTCTGGGGGGGAATTCACTCAAGTTGCTACAGACCTAGGGGAGCAGCATATTTCCCCTTTAACAGCAAATAATATCATTTGGGTTTGAGGATTAACTCAAGTTCCAAGGGAAACTTGGGAACAAATGAAGTGGCTGTCTTCCTCTTCACAGGTGCCTCGAATCCAGAGTGCCTCTGATTACAAAGCATGCGGTCTACACTGCTCATGAAATTACACCTGCCCCTTGCTGTGTCATAATCTTGAGTCCCGAAATCTCCCATTTAACTCTGCTGAGTTAGAAAAGCTAAATGACTCGGAAACAGTATAGAGTGAATTGACACATAGCGGAAACAGAGTGAAAGGAGTTCATGTGGCATGATGAATAACAGAGCCTTCCAAAATTTAGCGGATAGTCTTCAAGGGAATTGGCTGAACGTGTTAATCACCTCAAAAGAATGG
>NW_004949119.1:1145377-1149618 GCF_000317375.1 Microtus ochrogaster | reverse complement strand
GTCAAGTTTTTACTTCCACCAAATGGACCCCAGGGATTGAACTCTGGCCACCAGGTTTGGCAGCAAATGCCTTTACCCACAGAACCATTTCACAAGCCCCAGTTATATTTCTTTCATGACCTTCAAATTCCTTATCTATAAACTGGAGCCACAAATCCCCAGCTGGCCAAAGGGGTTTATAGGGAAAGATGTGTGCAGAGTATATGGCCCACAAAGGCACTAAGTAAACAGCCTACTGTTACCATGGGGTTTAGTCCCTGCCTGGGCAACTTCTAAAGACAGAAAGCTTTGTCCAGGGAATTAGTGGACTCAGTTATGGAAGACGGATGATCAAACTGAAGAAGCTACTTCTATCAAGATCCAACCAAGGTCTAATGATTGTTTCCAGCACCCTTTTCAAGATGTACAGTGGTTGGGTTTGTACAAAGCCTTGAGGTGCTCAGCTATGTGTTTAAGCTTCAAGAGGGTGGATCTGTTACTGCGTAGCTTGGAGAAAGTTCAAAGCTTTTTAGACTTTGCAATAACCTGGAAGGTTAGAATTTAGAGAGAATATCAATCAAGAATCACCCTACCTCTAGTCCAAAGAGAGAAAATCCTATTACTAGGTGCAGAGGGCGTGAGGTCCCTGTGCTTGCAGATAAGCACCAGGGAAAGTGGGAAAGTTAAACACACAGGGTTGTCTCTTCACCTGTTTCCCACCCAGAAGGCTGGGAAGGATGTAGTTAAAAGGCTGGCGGCCTGTGCTGTCTGTAGGGTCAGGCCACACCTGGCTCCCACAGTCTCTGATGTTTATTCCTGACTCTTTTCCCTCAGAACCTTATCTCCAGCACTGTTTCTCAGTCAGTAGAACCCATCCCTATGAGAGATGTCACATGCACTTTACAAATGGAACAGAGGTGGTTGGCAGCCTGGTGACCTCTGTGTTATCTATATGGCCAGGTCACATCTGGCTCTCCCTTCTCCACAGATCCTTATCTTGGCATTGTTTCTCAGTCAATAAAATCTGTCTTCATGGAAGAAGTCACAGAAACTTTTTAAAAGCAGTTTCAATGCAATCGTGATTTAGCTTTGTTGTACACATAGGACTGAGTTAATTATCCTCAGGAAATGATTTCTCCAAAATTTGCTGTGTTTAAATATGTTTAAAATAAACCTTCCAGTGTCAAGACTCTGGACGTTTGAACCAACAATGACAACAAAATGAGTCGTGTTGAATCAGATTTCCTCCTTGCCTCATGTGGATGGTTATTCTGCTGGCCCTGGGGTTTGCAGAGACCCCGAACAACTAGCGAAGCCGAGTCAGTGGATCTGTAGATGAATAGTGATGGGTCTCTTGAGAGAAAATGGGCTCACAGTCAGCTCTCTGTCAGAACCACGGTAAGAATTTCCCACTCTCTGCCTAGTCTCCTGTAAAGGCATCAGCATAGTGATCCCCTTTTCAAAAATTAAATTTTTATTTTTTGTGTGTCATTCTTGGTAACTAAACTTGGGTTATTGGCACTTTACCTGCTGAGCTATTTTACAACCATGACCCCCCATTTTAAGTTAAAGTGCCAAAGAGAAACAGCTCAATGGTAGTATACTTGCCTAGCACTCTGTAAAGCCCTATCTGTATTTGTTACTTGTGGGATGCTATGACAATAGAAACAACCCGAGGAAGGACAGGGTTACCTGGGCTCGAAATTTAGTACAATTTATGGTGAGGAAGGCATTGTGTGGTTGGAGCAGCACAAGATGCCAAGAGGCGTTGCCCAGTAGATGGTAGCTGGGGCTTGGATTTTGTTCCAGACACTATTATTTCTTTGCCTTTATTCAGAAATTTGAAACTGTATCCTATCCTCAATCTAACCATTAAAAAACAGGTGACAAAGAATTGTCATAGAAGAAGCACTTGATGCTGAGAGATCTTGAAGCAACAAAATTTGACTTTGAACATGGAGGCTGAGAAGCACCTAGAAAAGGAGCTGTTGCAGCTCATTGTGTCAGATGAGTGGCTATTGGCTCGGTGAGGGGTGATGGAAAAGTGTCCTGGTAAAGGGAAAAGTGCACACAAACAAAAATGACAAAAATGCAGTGGTGCCTGAGAGACTGCCCTTTAGAATTAGGGTGGGGAGGAGCTGAAGAAAGCAGTGAGGCTGAGATTAGGCACTGCAGTATGTGTGAGAAAAGCGAGCTGTGATAGCAAGAGGAAGGTCGTAGAACCACCATCATGAGACCTCTGTCCTAGAATTCCACCATAGGACATTTACCTTCCACCACTGAATTCCTCACAATGGAAGAAACCCTCACTGTAGAAACTGTCACCATGGAACTCCACACCATGGAACCCTCACGATAGAACCGGAGCACTCTCTCACACATCCTTAGTAGCTCTAGAGGAGAAAAGAGACTGAAAGCCAACATTCCAGATGGTTTCCCTCATGTCATCATAATGAACTTCTTAATGGATATCTTAAAACTATGAAGGTGCCTATATCAATGTTTGTGAGACTGGCTGGTGGACAAGCCCACATAAAAGCAATGTTAATCACTGAATGGTAGAGATCTCCTGAGCTCACCAAGGTGGTGGGAGGAGAGGGTTACGTCATTCACACATCCCTGCAGGGAGATGAGAGTTGGGAGAAAACAGGTGCTGAAATAATACTCTTACATATTCTTTTATTTCTTTTCCAAAATAATTTATTTTGAATGTGAATTGTGTTTTACTTGCATGTACCACATGCCTTCACAAGAGGAATCATGGAGATCACAAGAGGGTATCAGATGCCCTGGAGTTACAGATGGTTATAAACTGCCATGTGGGTGCTGGGAACTGGTCCAGGTCTTCTGCAAGACCTGCAAGTGCTCTTAACCACTGAGCCATCTCTCCCTCCTCTTGCTTACCTAATCTTAACTACTAGCTAAGGCCACTCAGATTTCATGCTTCACTGACTTCTTCTGTCTGGAGAGTTCCTGCTCTGTTTCACTCATAAGACATTCATCAGTAGTTTATGACATTATTTATCATCTCATAAGGAAGTATTTCATTTTTCTAAGAACTCTCTCTCTCTCTCTCTCTCTCTCTCTCTCTCTCTCTCTCTCTCTCTCTCTCTGTGGTATGTGTACAAGAATATGTCCATGTGTGTACTTTTTGTGGTGACCAGAGGACAGTCTGAGTAGGTGATATCTATCTTTGCTTTTTAAATTGAGGCAGGTCTCTCATTAGCCTCGTGCTCAGGATAGACTAGGTTGAAATGAATCCAAAGGTCCACTTGTCATCACCTCCTCAAGCTGAGATTGCAAGAGCAGGCCACCACACCCAGCTTCCACCCATGCAGCTTTCACCACACCCAGCTTCTATGACACCCACTTTTCACCATATCCAGTTCTTTTTATGTGGACTCTTGGAAATGAACTCAGACCCTTGTACCTAAGATGTAAGAACTTACTATCTTACCAACCCATCCCTCTGGTTCTCTGGTTTTATAAACTTTCTTTAAAGCTCAGGGATCATAACTCACCACTGTTTATCTTCTTAAACACTTGAAAGACACAGAATAGTAGGTTTGTAGACTCTGTAGTTCCTGGATTCAAATATAGCCTTGTTAGCTGCTTGCTATGTGACATCAGACTGGATAATCTCTGTGTATATGGAGACTGATATCATGTGTTTTTTTTTTATTGCTCCCAACCTTATATCTACTTGGCAATTACATGGGTGCTGGGAATCTGAATCCCAGGCCTTATTCTTGCATGGTAGGTACTTTACCCACTGAGACATTTACCCAGCACCCCCCTATAAAGGCTTCTATTCTGTTTCTTGCACTAGTGGAACCAGCATCCTGCAGCCAGAAAAAGGTCCTAGGTGCCATCAGCATGCACAGCAAGACTGCAATTTTAGACTTCACACCCCCCAACACGTGCACACACATGCGCGCACACACAAATACACACACAGAGTTTATAGCTGTTCTCTCTCACTGTGACACTGGAAGCAGCTAAAACATCCACTGTGCACCCCTCTCCTATCCAGTCTGTGGTCAGGGAAAACTCCAAGTTGGATTGAACAATTGTTCTTTTTAATTTTTTTTAAAAAGAAAACAAACTATCTTTTTTCATCATACATACCAACCCAGGTTCCCACTCTCTCTCCTTCTCTCACTCTCTCCACTACCTCCCTACCCCAGCCCCCCCATTCACTCCACACAGAGGGTAAGGCACATTGCTTTGGGGAAGGTCCAAGGCACTTTCCACTATATCTA
>NW_004949119.1:1139368-1140260 GCF_000317375.1 Microtus ochrogaster | reverse complement strand
TTTAAAGGGAGAGAGACCACACCCCAGTGGGCTGGTATCTTAGCGGCTATTGGCTGAAGGAGTGGAAGGAGCTTCTGCAACATATTACAAATAGTGATGCTATGAACATAGTTGAACAAATGTCTTTGTAGCATGATTGAGTATCTTTTGGGTTTATGCTCAAGAGTGGAATTTCTGGATCCTGAGGTAGGTTGATTCTCAGTTTTCTGAGAAACCACATACTGATTTCCAAAGTGGTTGTATGAGTTTGCATTCACACTAGCAATGAATGACTATTCCCCTTACTCCACATCCTCTTCAGCATAAGTTATCATTGGTGTTTTTGATCTTAGCCATTCTGACTGGTGTGAAATGGTATCTCAGAGCTGTTTTGATCTACATTTCCCTGATGGCTAAGGATGTTGAACATTTCCTTAAGTGTCTTTCGGCCACTTGAAATTCTTCTGCTGAGAATTTTCTGTTTAGTTCTGTACCCCATTTTTAAACTTGGCTATTTGGAATTTTGATGTCTAATTTCTTGAGTTCTTTATATATGTTAGAGATCAGTCCTTTGTCTGATGTGGGGTTGGTGAAGATCTTTTTCCATTCAGTAAGCTGGCTTTTTGTCTTATTGGCTGTTTCCTTTGCTTTACAGAAGCTTCTCAGTCTCAGGAGGTCCCATTTATTCATTGTTGCTCGTATTGTCTGTGCTGCTGGGGTTATACGTAGGAAGTGGTCTCCTGTGCCTATGTGATGCAGTCTACTCCCCACTTTCTCTTCTATCAGGTTCAGTTTGTTCAGATTTATATTGAGGTCTTTAATCCATTTGGACTTGAGTTTTGTGCATGCTGATAGATATGGGTCTATTTTCATTCTTCTACATGTTGACATCCAGTTATGCTAGCACCATTTG
>NW_004949119.1:1128751-1138637 GCF_000317375.1 Microtus ochrogaster | reverse complement strand
AAAAGAAAAAGAAAGAAATTTCTTAAAATGACACTGGCACAGAAACTCCACTCTGGGGGCTGGACAAATGGCTCAGCAGTTAAACGCGCTTACAGGAGTTCAGTTCCTAGAATTCACCCACACCAAGTTACTTGTAATACCCTCTTCTGGTCTCCACCATCTCTAATTTACTCACGACTCAGTCTTCACCTAACTTTCTGGTGCACAGCTGCTGTCTAGTTGATTTCAGCCTCGGTGCTTAAATATCACACACAGCCAACTGTACCCATTACAGGTCTTCGTTTACTTCTTCTTCCCAAATCCAGTTTTCACTATACAATAGCCTTCATCTGGATAAACAGGCATCCCAGACCCATGGCCAAAATTTTCAGTGTTTATTCCATTATCCCTCTATTTCGGTTTCCTTCCAGAAAAGGAGAGGCCCCCTGTAGCATTCATCCAGGATAGTAATGAGTGGAGATAGAAAGTAATATTGGCAATTGGTTTAGACTGAACTCCTAACCAACAGCTCCAACCAAAACAGGTAGCGGACTAAGGCACGGTCCCTCCTTCCTTCTATTACATCACACTGGTTTACAGGATTCTGTGGGGTCAAGCACACTAGCTGCAGTATCAGAACCGTAAACTTGACGTTTCTTCTGAATGAAGCACCCTTGACCAGACAGCCACATGCCTCAGCCACCTGCCTCATTTAGTCTCTGCTCTTTCAGAGGTCGTCCCTGACCACTGGTCACAGCTGCACCATCTGCATTTTTTTCCCCAGAGGTCGTCCCTGATCACTGGTCACAGCTGCACCATCTCCATTTTTTTCCCCAGAGGTCGTCCCTGATCACTGGTCACAGCTGCACCGTCTCCACTTCTTTCCGAGGTCCTCCCTGGTCATAGCTGCACCATCATCTCCATTTCTTGCTTGGCTTCACAGCATTTACCAGCACTTGACATTAAATATGAAGTGGCTTATTTGTTGCTCATCGTCCTGGTTAGCATGTAGAAAACAAAGGTCTTTGTTTCATTTCTGACCCCCTGACTCCTGACCCCAATCCTCATTGCTTGGTACAGTACTCAACACACAGCCCAGACAAACATTTGGTAAATGAGTGGGGCTCCATTTCCTGGCTCTTTGACTCAAACTCAGCAATATCCAAAAATATCTGAGACTCAATTCTGCAAGTGGTGCTTAGGTTATAGCTTTAAGAATCTGTAAAACAGATCTGAAATTGTATTTTTTGTGTAAATACTAATTGGGAGAAGAAGCAAGCACACCCAGAGTTCTAGAAATGATCTTTTCTGGGTAATGGTTACACAAGTGCACAGCTGGGGCTACCGTTTAAAACCTGCGTATTTTATTTTTTATTAATTTTTTGACAAGTTCACACACGCATACAATATATTTTGGTCATATTCATGCCCACTCCTTTCCCTAACTCCTCCCACATTGATCCCTTCCCACCTTGTCTCCTTTCCAGTTTTTTAAAAATAGCCCATAGATTCCCACTGGTTGACCCACCAGAGCCCACATAAACTGACTCCTCCTCCCTTAGAAGGTATCATCCATCAGTAGCTCCTCAGTCGGGTGGGGGCTTGCGAGCCTGTTTTGAGCTTGTGCAGATAACTACAGCGGTTGGGAGTTCATGAGTATCGTGGTCCCGTGATGGCCAGAAGACACTGTTTCAGTCCGGTCCCCTCCTACCTCTGGCCCTTACAGTCTTCTGAGCCCCTCTTCTAGATTTGTGTATTTTAAATTGAACCGCAGTAAGTTCGTTTGTTTTACATTTCTGACTTGTCATGTCAGCGCACCTCTCTAGTGTAGCAAGCACACACACACACACACACACACACACACACACACACACAGATAAATTAATAAATGGAGGTGTGCACAAACTTCAGCGAGGTTGGCATAGCCCTTAACAGGAAGAAGGTCCAGCCTTCATGACACGGGGAACTCCCAAACACCACAGGCCTCCTCCCTTGTCCTGGGATGGCTCCCCGCAGGCATACTCCACGGACCAGAGGCCAGACGGTGAGGACCGGTTTGCTGAGGTGAGGTGCAAACACGTCAGAACTCAGTTCTGCGGCCCGACCAAAATCCAGGAACACACAACGATTCTCATAGTTTAGCCCGAGGAGGTGAACACGCCGTCCACGAGCGTAGGAAGAGAGAACTGCAATCAACAGGACGTCACAACGCCTGGGAAAATTCCGGCCAGACGCGACCGGAACGCGCAGGCGCAACAGTGAGCCACCCGCGCAAGCGCAAGGCGGCCCAGGAAGGGTCGAGCACGCGCCAGAGAGCGGGCGGGAGGACGCTATGGAACAGAGGTTAGCAGAGTTTCGGGAGGCCCGCAAACGGGCGGGGCTGGTAAGCCAGCCCTCCACGGCCAGCCAGGGCGAGCAGACCTCAGCAGCGAAGGCGGAGCCAGCGGCGGCGACCCCAAAGACAGCCACTGGCTGGCTGCGACGCTTCCTGAAGCGGAAAGCAAGCCCTGCCGTTATGCGGGCCCGGTCCAACCAGGCTCAGGTGAGGAGGGAGACCAGCACCTTGAAGCCCCGCCTCCGCGCCAGGCCACGCCCACGGCTTCTGCCGCTCAAAGCCCTTTGCAGCCTGTGTGCTCTCTCCTCGCCTGCACAGTGGCCGAACGCCGTATTTCCCCAATGTGTGTCAGCACGTCCCAGACACGGTCCTGTGCAGCAGCTAATTGCAAAGGGAAAGCGAAGGTCTGGGGACCTCGAAGAAAGAAGCATCTCTGCACTTGAGTTGTTCACAGCCAGTTAATAGAGGTGCCACGTGGCTTTGAGAAACAACTGCAGTCCACTGCTAGTGCAGGATAAAAGGTCTAATTGGTTGTTGATAAAGTGGCAGTGATTAAGGCCTCACTTTATTCACACCTTGGGTAGGGGGAGCCAGTGTCTCAGGTAGCTTGTGTTTTAGAAAGGGGATTTGGAGGTGGGAAGGTTTGAGACTGTGGCCATATCACTCTGAATGCAACTGATTTCTGAAGCGAAGCAGGGTCAGGCCTGGGGAAAAGGGTCTGACTACAAAACATTCCGAAGTGTGGTCACTGTAACTGCCTGTGGTGGTGTACATGAACTTGCTCGTCACTGTTGGACTAGAGAAGGGTATTCCAGTTTAATCGTGAGTGATCATGGTGGAAAAAGTTAGATTACTATCCAGTTGAATCTGTGTCTTTACATAGTTCTCATCCTGGCAGGGAGACTTGTCTGGGTGGAAATAATGAAGCACTCCAAGGAGAAAACGTGTGTTTTTGTTTCTGTTACTGTGAGAAACACCATCACCAAAAGCCACTTGGGGAGGAAAGGGTAGACTTGTCTGCAGGCAGATCTCATTTCTCAATTGGGAGCCCTTCTTCTCAGAAGACTCTAGTTTGGGTCAGCTTGACGAGAAACGAACCAGCACACTGCTTTTTCAGCAATCACAAGGCCTTAGTTTTTTGTCCAAATACGTGCCGGGTGGTGGTGGCACGCACCTTCAATCCCAGTGCTTGGGAGGCAGAGGCAGGCGGATCTCAAGGCCAGCCTGGTCTACAAGAGCTAGTTCCAGGACAGGCTCCAAAGCTACAGAGAAAAAACAAAACAAACAAACAAACAAAAAAAAAAACCCAAAAAACCCAAATACAGACCTGGGCCTAGGTCTGCCAGCTGTAGGAACTCAGCAGAGGAAATGGAAGGATAGATTTGGTCTCTCAACAGCGAGAACAGACTTTTATTGGTCTAAGAAGTTGACACGCCCAAACCCTGCAGTTCAGTGTCTGAGAGTACAGGGAACATGCCGTGGACATGCCATGGAGGGCTGGGGAGGGGAGAGTGTGATTGCCAGAGTCAGAAACTGCATTTCTGGATAAACTGCTTTTTGAGTCTTTGGAGTCAGTTTGTTTGTACAACCTCTGGGCTCAGAGTGAGACCACTGGGCCCTAGTGTGTTATGGGGGTGGGCTGTTTTCCTGAATTCCATGAGTGGCAGGTGTTTTGAAGTCTTTGGTGTGTTTTATGGCCCTGGTTTGGGAGCAGGGTAGGGGGGATTTTCTTGAATAGTGAAGACCTGTAATCCTAGCTACTTAGGAGACTGAGGCAGGGGATTGCAAGTTCAAGACTCGACTGTGACCCTGTCTCAGATTTTTTTTTTTTAAAAAAGTTTAATTGCTGGAGTTGTAGCTCTGTGGTACAGTGTTTCTTTTGCGTGCATGATATACTAGATTCAACCTCCAGCACTGCTGAGAAAGATAATGAATACATTAATAAATAAATACAGGAATAGAATCAGTAGTAGAGCACGTGACTAACATGTTCAGGGCCCTAGGGTCCATTTTCAGGACCACCCCCCAAAATAAAATGGTAGAGTAGTGGGTGTATGCCTGCAATCATAGCACTCAGGAGCCTAAGGCAGGAGGATTGTGAACTTGAAGCTGGTCTGGGCTATATATGTGAGACACCATGTCAGAAACAAAGCTGAACTCCACCCCCAGTTCATGTTGTACCAGAAACAACTCATCTTGCTTGCATTAAAATTATTTCCTATCTGGGTGGTGGTGATACACACCTTAATCCCAGCACCCAGAAGGCAGAAGCAGGCAGATTTCTGTGAGTTCGAGGCCAGCCTAGTCTATAAGAGCTAGTTCCAGGACAGGCTCCAAAGCCAAAGAGAAACCCTGTCTCGAAAAACAAACAAACAAACAAACAAACAAATGAAGATGACGTCTAACCCACACAAAGCATTCTTGACTCATTTCTGAAGGAAAGTGAAATCACTGAGTTGAGCCTAGAGAAGCTCAGCTCAAGAGAAAGCTTCTTTTATTAAAAATGGAAATCGATGAGAGGGCATGCTGGGGTGGGGCTGGCAGTGGTTCTAATCGTTCTCCCTTTCTTAAGGGACTTGACTTGAGGTTCGTTTCACTGACTATATATAACCTTTCTGTGTTTGCCATGGCATAAACATTCTTATTACAATTTTTCTGAATTGCAATATCCATGCCCTTTATCTCCCTCTGCCCAAGTTTTCCTGGAGGAAAGTAGTCCCCCAAACAATGAGGTTGTGTCACTTTGTGGTTAAAAGCTTGTAACTGTTCAATCCCCTGGGAACTTGCCATCTATGGCCCTATCTAGAAAAGCTCCTAGTATAGACATTCAGCCCTGGAGATTCATTCTCCATCCTGGTCTGCAACTCCTGACCTCCCAGTTTGGTTCAAAGGCCTCTATTGCTCCAATGTTCTTTCTAGAGCTAAGGAGAGCTCATGCAAGTGTGAGGACTGGAGTGCAGTCCGCTGCACGTGGTGAATTGTAATCTTAGCACTGAGGAGGCAGAGACAGGAGAGTCCCTGGAGTCCTCTGGCCGGCCAGTCTATCCTAACCGATGACATCCAGGTTCAGTGAGAGATCCTGTGCCAAAAATAAATGTGGACAGCAATAGAAGTGACATCAATGTCAACCCAAATCTTACTTTCTATACCTTTGTCTCTGCCTTTGTCCTCCTCTGGAAAGGGTCCTCAGCTAGGAAGCAGCTTGCTGCTGGAGTCATGGAAATGTGTTCTCTGAGCCATGCTTATTAGTAATGTATGAGCACAAACGCTTTGCACATTGCTGTTGTGGAAAAGGCAGACGGGATGAGCCCTAGACACAGTTCTCAGTCAGTCAGAGGAATTTTCAGGTGTTCTCCTGTGTCTGTCCCCTTTGGCATTTTGTTTGCCATTAAACTCTTCCTGTTACCCCTCTAGAGCACCTAATTAAATAAAAAGGGCAGGAAATTTTTAGGCCCTTGTTTTTCAAGATGCAAGTCATGACCCATTCATGGATGATAAAATCAACATAGGATCTTGTTCCCTTTAAAGTTCCCTTTAAAGTTGCTGAGTAATTTGGCATGCAAGAGAGCTTTTCCAGGCAGATACTGATTTTGATTTCCATACACCTGCTATAGTATATAGTATAAAACCTATTTTTTGCTGTGTATTCAAAAGAAACTTGCAAAAACTTAGAAACTAGCAGACAAAGCTCCTAAAGTGACCTCCATACCAGGGGCTCCCCTAGCTCCTGACCTGGGTCTTCCCAAAAGAATTTTGGATTTTAACATGCAGGCCATAGGATTTATTGCAGATGTGTGGGTAGAGATAGCTTAGAGAACTCATTGAACATTTGTGCACAGGCTGGCTTGGGGAGTGAAAGAGAGAGGAGGCAAGGAATCTAGTTAGAAGATGCTTCCCAGGCCTTGGGATGAACGATGAAGACATGGATGGGATAGTGTGGTGTAGGGTGGTAATGACTTTAGTGGACGTCATAGCTTTTTTTTTTTTTTATGTGAAAGGGGTTTTTGTTTCTTGGTTTGGGTATGGTCTCCATCTTAGAACGGAGTTACTCTGGACATTTCAACCCACCTCATCAAATCAGCACAAGTGTGTTGACTGCTCCTGGGGGACAGGTACTGCAGCTGCGGCATTATCAATTGTTGGTCAGGTTCTGTTGGGGGCACAAAGTAGGTTTTGTTAGCAGCCAGCTAATCTGAAGAAATGGCTCCCATGAACAGATCCCATCTCAATACTGGCAGGTTTTTGTTGGGGTCACATCTTACTGAGTGCCCGTCAGTGTTGATTTGTTTGGACCAGGGCATCTAAGCTCTCTGGCAATGATTGCTTTAGAGAGGAAATCAGGGAACTAGCAAGTTAAGTTTCGCCTTTTCCAGTTAATTGCATCCTCTTGGCTCCGTTACCCTCCCATTCTTACTTTCTTACTTCTGTGTCCTAGGAAGAAGCTCAGCAGCCTCCACAGAGCGCGGCGGTCCCTCTGCCTTCATCTCGACACCAGTCTCTCCTGACTAACATCACCTTCTTGAAGGTTCTTCTCTGGTTGGTCCTGCTGGGTCTGTTTGTAGAACTGGAATTTGGCCTGGCTTATTTTGTCCTGTCTATGTTTTACTGGATGTATGTAGGGACTCGGGGTCCCGAGGAGAAGAAAGAGGGGGAGAAGAGCGCCTATTCTGTGTTCAACCCTGGGTGTGAAGCCATCCAGGGCACCCTGACTGCAGAGCAGCTGGAGCGGGAGTTACAGCTCAGGCCCCCGCTGGGGAGGTAGGACCTGCCTCAGCTGGTCTTTGTAGCCTTGAACATGGACTCTGGAGAACATACTCTTTTCCCTTCATCTGCTGCAGTTTCATTTTTGGACTCCTCTTGATTTAGGTGAAGTTTTCTAAAAGATATTCACTGTGGGACTGGTGCATTTATAAAAGCCATATAAGAAGGAAGTTGGTTTGTCTCATTACTGGAGAGTGGTCATAATGGCATGTTACAGATGCATTGCGTGATCCTCTGGTTTACCCAGTGATTTGATGGATGAGCAGGCACATTGGGGCTCTGTATTACACCCAAGTACCCTTTTTAAGTATTTTAATATTTGCTTATAGCCATATTCCAGGTCATCCAGGTGGACTGGTCTCAATTTTTTGTTTTTAAATGTGTGAGTGTTTTGCTTGAATGTGCCTGGTACCCTTAGAGGTCAAAAGAGGACATCAGATCCTCTGAAGCTTGAATTGTGGATGGCTGTGAGCCACTATGTGAGTACTAGGAACTGACCTAAGTCCTCTGCAAGAAGAAGAAATGCTTTTAACCACAGAGCCATCTCTCTAGCCCTTCAAAAAAATTTACAGAATTATTTTCCCAAGAGGTTTAAGTTTCAAGTTTTAGAAAGTTTTGTGTCTTGCTTCTCTTTTTGGTCATCAATATCACTGAACTTTAAAATGTCTTCAGGGTACTTTCCATAGCAGGTCCCCTGTGCTGCCCACCACAGCTTTCACCATGTTGCTGCCTTATCTGTACTTGGGGAAGAAGGGACAGCCTCAGCAAGACAAAGCCAATATTAGAGACAAAAAAATTATTTGTATAAATGTTTGTCCACGTGTGTATATTTGTACCACATGTGTCCTGGTACCTGTGGAGGCCAAGAAGATGGTGTCCAATCCCCTGGAATTGGAGTTATGCATGATTTTGAGCTGCCTTGTGGGTTCTAGGAACTGGGTCATCTACAAGAGCAGCTGGTGATCTTACCTTCTGAGCCATTTTCCAGCCCCAATATTGGAGATTTGATAAGAGGTTATTAATGCTAAGTTCATCAGGTGAAGTTCTCGATTGTGTGTTCAAAGGGGAAGGGCCAGGAAATAGGACTCTGTACTGACTTACTAATTGGGTCATGTCTCATTTTCTTTTATATATTTTTGAAAGGGTCTCCTGTGGAACTCACACTTTTGTGGTTTTGGTTTTTAAAATGAGCACTCTGCCTCTCATGGTAATGTAGACTCAGCAGGTCTCTGTCTGTGGGCTCTGGTTGGCAGCTGTGTAGACAGCAGCAGTTAGGCCTGGTTTGGGTGTGGCTTCCTCTTCCAGCACAATGGTGGAGTTTAGGCTCATTGAACTCTGGCCACATACACCTTTTCTGTGAGTCACACTGGTGAATAAAGACTCCAGTTTTGTTCACACTTAAGGTTTTAAGAAATTAACTGGTTCCTTTAGTAATTTTTCACGTTCAGAGTTAAGCTCTTAACTTTATAAGTTATTATGAAGGTAACTTCATTTGTGTGTTCTGGTGCCCATAGAAGCCAAAGGAAGATATTGCGCCCCCCAGTTTTAGAATTACACAGGCTGTTGTGAGCCACCCAATGAGGATGCTGAGGAGAGAGCTTGGATCCTCTGGAAGAGCAGTAAGCTCTCCTAACTAACTACTGAGCCATCTCTCCAGCTCCTGAAGGTAACTTTAATACCTGTGAAATATTAAATAATAGAGGTCTTTTGTTAATTCTTTTGTTCTTTCTTATATGTTCTACTTATGAAGCAAATTTAGTTTTATCTAAACTTACCTCTTGTTTATTGAGTACCAGCATCCTCCTAGCCATGGCCCTATTGTACGTTCTTGCTTACCTCTCCTTAAAAGTTGTCTGTACTACTGGCTTTGCCTTCTAGGAAACGTGAGGTGCAAGCCGGTTACATATCTGCAGGGAGGAGAAGCAAGGATAGTTCATGTTTGCTGTTTTTGTCAGACCATCAAACTTTATTTTGATGCAGTCTCAATTTTCTGGATTTAGACCCGTTGACCTCAGAATGGCCACTCGAGTCTTTACCAGTAGCCCCGAATGAGATTGCCATTAAAGGTAGCCCTGTCATCAGACAAAGAGACACAGGAAGGCACCGCAGTAGTTATATGTGGGAATGCTGTTTCTGTGACCTTTGGGGCCTTACAGGCACTTTTTTCTCACAGTATCTGGCCTGGTCTGCTCATATGCAGGACCACATTTATCCCCTAGTAAAGAGGGTTGATTTCTAGTGACCCCCAAAGAAGAGTCCAGTTTCAAGTTCAGGAGCTTCATTAGGAATTTGTCTCCTGGGGGAAGCTTAGCTCCTCTGGCTGTCATCAAGGTTCATCCCTTCTTCCTTTAATCTTAGGGCACTTGTGACTGGTGGGCCATCAGATTCTCTCTTCTCCCTCTCTCAGGCTATCATGGGAATGATACTCCAGGAAGAGCGTTTGTCACAGCGCTGCCCTTTCTGAGGGTTCAGGCTGGGGAGCTTCTACCAAGGGTAAGTTTATGCTGCCAGGACTATGTATTGAACATGGCAGTCTGTCCCTGTTGCCTTTGGTTGGTTTGCACGGTCAGATTAGGCACCTGGGTCTGCTACAGAAAGGAAGTTACACAGTTATGAGAACCAGCTATCCTCATCTGGGCAGAAACAAACAGAATGGGAACATTGTGTTAGGTTCCTGACACTTCAGCAAATATTTGGAGGTTCGCTGGTTTTGGCACACAGAGAGCCCCCTGTAAACCGTGGGTGGAAAAGAACGGAAGAATGAATATGGGGTGGGGGAGTGGGGGGGTGCGGGCGGATGGGTGAGGAGTG
>NW_004949119.1:1124788-1127308 GCF_000317375.1 Microtus ochrogaster | reverse complement strand
ATTCCTTGGAACAAAGTCTCTCACTGAACCTGAATTCAGCTCACTGTCTGACTGGCTAGCTCTGGGATTCACTTGACTCTACCTCCCCAGCTCTGCGGTTGCAGACACAAGCAGCCTTCTCTGTGGCACTGGGGTCTGAACTCAGGTCCTCATGCTTGTGCAGCTAGCACTTTACCACTGGGCCATCTTCCCTGCCCCAAATCATTTTTAATTGTGAATTTTATATATCACCCACCTCCCAAATCCACAAGAAATACATCACAATATTCCTTAGCAGATACTCTGAACCTTGAATGGAAATGACCTTAGTATAAACTTTTTCTTATGCGTATGTATCTATGATAATGTTAAATTCATAATATAGGCACTGTAAGTGATTAGGGATAGCCAATAATCCAGCAGAACAGTTATAACAATATACTGTAATGAATATTATTTAAAACTTGTGAATTTTTCAATTTAGTATGTTTTATTCTTTGTAGACCACACAAGTAACAGAAACCACAGCAAACAAAAGAGACACCATTGTACTATATAGGGTGCTGTTTATTTGTTTTTGCAATGGTCTCAGATAGCCCATGCTAGCCTCAAGTTTATTGCATAGTTAAGGCTTCCTTCTCCACCTCCCAAGTGCTGAGATTGCAGGTGTGAGCTACCACTCCCACATTAGATGTTCTGAAAAGTTGTCTGTTGGGCCCACAGCTTCATTGGTAGGTGGCTTGCCTAGTGTATCACCTACTTTCTTGCTACTATGATGAAACACCATGACCAAAAATAACTCAGAGAAGAGTTTATTTTGGTTTATGGCTCCAAAGGGAGGGTCCTCGGTGGCAGGAGAGGCATTGGTAGTGGATAGCCAGAGCAAGAGGCAGAAAGGTCCCATGGCAGCCCCCACCACAGGAAGCAGGGAGCATAGAGTAGAAATTGTTTGAAGTTACAAACTCTCAAAGCCCATCCCTAGTGACATGTCCTCTGAAAGTTCCATAGCCTCCCCAAACAATTTCACCAACTAGAGACTAAAGTTTAAATACTAAGTCTGTGGGCATTCTCACTCAAACACCAGACAGCGATGTTCCAGGGATGAACTCTGTTTCCAGGACATTAAATTAGACACTAGTGGTGCATGCCTAGAATCCCCAGCACTGGGGAGGTGGAGGCAGGAGGTTCGGAAGTTTAAGGACATTCTCAACTGTATAGAGAGTTCTAGAGAAGCCTAGGATACACGAGGCACTGTCTAAAAGAGAGAGAGGGAAGGAGACAGAGTGTGTCCACCAGGAGAGGTGGCCCAGTGGATAAGCATTTGCTGTATAAGCTTGAGGATTTGAATTTGAACCCCAGTACCCACACATAAAGCTAGACAACCCCTGTGTTGTGGGGGGCAGAGACAGGAGGGGGTACTGCCAATGTAGCTCCAAGTTCAGTGAGAAACTCTGTCTTAGGAATATACTGGAGAGTGATAGAGGACACTTTACATTGTCTTCTGGCCTCCACATGCACACCCATATACACGTGCATAAACACCACACACACATATACACACATGCACACCTATATACACGTGCATAAACACCACACACACACACATACACACATGCACACCTATATACACGTGCATAAACACCACACACACACATACACACATGCACACCTATATACACGTGCATAAACACCACACACATACACACATGCACACCCATATACACGTGCATAAACACCACACACACACATATGCACACATGCACACCCATATACACGTGCATAAACACCACACACACATATACACACATGCACACCTATATACACGTGAATAAACACCACACACACATATACACACATGCACACCCATATACACGTGCATAAATACCACACACACATATACACACATGCACACCTATATACACGTGCATAAACACCACACACACACATATACACACATGCACACCTATATACACGTGCATAAATACCACACATACACACATATACACACATGCATGAACACACACACATTTTAAATAAAGAAGAAAGGAATGAAGGAAAGAAAAATTGGGAAAAAAAGAAAAGAAAGTTGGTCCCTTTGGAAGACTCCTTTAGTCCTGTTAAATGTGACTCTGGGGACGCCACTCACTACAGAACACCTGCCTCCCTGACTTGAGTGCTTCAGTGAACTACAGCTCCCAGCATCCATTGGAGGTGTAGACTAGAAAGCAGATCTGATGAGGATTACATCTAAGCAAAGAAAGATGGGAGTGGGTTTAGAAGGGGGCACCAGGCTTGTCATTTTCCAGCTGTTCATTCGGGACAGCACAGGCAACTTTAAAACAAGGAAGCTCCCAGAGACTGTAATTAAAGGCACTTTACTCCCTAAGTTTTCATTTCAGAAAATTCTGGAAATACAAAAAGAACAAATTTGATTGTTGAGTTTGTATGCCTATATATCAGAAATCAAGAAATTCCTAGGGTGCTTGTGAAGGACCTTACCTTCTTTCTTATTTAACCTCAAACATGAGAGCATCCTATTAA
>NW_004949119.1:1122702-1124655 GCF_000317375.1 Microtus ochrogaster | reverse complement strand
GGAGTGCCTTTTGTCATTCATGCCTTTCCCATTTATCCCCTTGCAGATCACGTGACCTTCTTAGGCTGGTGCTAGGTTCTGGGCTTCCCCAGTCTGCATGGAGAACCTGATCTTGTCAGCACAGAGGAGGCTTGGTCTCCTAGGCTGCTCTCTGGCAGATGGGGAAGGCAGCCCAGAGTAAGACAGCTATAGTGCAGTATGTGGTGTCTAAGGGAGGCCAAAGGAAAGGAAGGGACATCAACCACTTGCAGAGTCTGGAAGGAATTCTGGAGGCAGGGATATTATACTAAACTCTAAGGGGGACCAGATACTACCAGAAAAGAGTGTAGGAGCAATGAGGTGCCACTTCTGTGTAAGGAAACATCTTGGGAGAACGGTGATAACCACTGAGAGATTGATATACCCAAGAAAATGACTGGGTTCTGGGGATTGTATGTTAAAAAAAACAAAGTGAAGGACTTGTTGTGAGGCAGTTTCAGGAACATTTGTTGCCTTCTGCTTATTTCCTTATTTTCTTCCCTTCCCTTCTCTCTTCCCTCCTACTCCCCTCCTTTCTCTATTTCTCTCCCTACCCCTCTTTCCTTCTCATTTTCTTCCTGTTTTTCTTTTCTAGGCACGCTCTATCTTAACATTACCCAGGCTGGCCTTGAAGTGATTATCCAGCGTCCACACAGCCAGCGCTCAGGTGTGTGTCCCTACATCCAACTTGCTGTCTTTGTTCTTAAGCTAATAACATTTCTTAGTAATTATTTATTATCAGTATGTTTTCATAGTTTCCTGTCATAGTTTTTGGAGCCTGAGGCTATCAGCTGGAGTTCTCTATGCTTGGTGGGGACAATGGTCACTGTTTGTACCACATGAGAGAGGTGGTGAGCACCTGGGAGAGTATCCTGCCCTATTTTGTGTGCATTTCCAGCTTAACACTAAAGATTCCTGCAGAGTGTAGAGCAGTGTGTGAGTGATCCTAGCTGGTTCCGTGGATGTTTCAGTCCATTGTCTGAGGAAACACTGTTGTATTGCTGTGAAGAAAGACCATGACTAAGACAACTCTTATAAAAGAAAGCACTTATTGGGGGCTTGCTTACAGTTTCATAAACTTAGTCCATTACATTATGGCTGAAAGCATGGCAGCAAGTGCACATGGTGCTGGAGAGGTGGCTGAGAGCTACATTTTGATCCATAAGAAGAGACATATTTATTCCAAGGCCAGCACCTTGATCCATCTTTTTCTTTCAAGTAGTGCTAGTCCCTAGTGACTAAGCATTCAAATATATGAACCTGTGTGTACCATTCTTATTGAAACTACCACAGCACCTAATTGTGGCAATTTTCTGTAATAAAATTTAAAATTGATAGCAAAAATAATTTAATAAATATGCAGACTTGTTGATATGAAACAGTTCATTACTAAATGATTTAGGCCAGGGAAGAAATCAAGGAAAAAATAAACAACATCCTGAAACTAAATGAAAATGAAAGCAACAAAATCTTTGAGGTACATGAAAATTGTTCCATAGCTTTAACAACAAACATTTAAAATCAGACAAAACATGAGTTAATGGAAAACTAGGTGTCTCCATGCAGAAGGATGAAACTTGACAAGTGTTTATCACCCTGGACAAAAAATAACTGCAAATGAGAAAATCAATAAGATTGACAAACCCTTATCCATACTAATCAAAAGGCGGGGACAGAACATCCAAATTAACAAAATCATAAATGAAAAGGGGGACATAACAACATATACTGAGGAAATTCAGAGAATCATTAGGTCTTACTACAAAAACCTGTACTCCACAAAATTGGAAAATATAAAATAAATTGACAGTTTTTTTTTAGATAGATACCATATACCAAAATTAAATCAAGACCAGGTGAGCAATTTAAATAGACTTGTAAGCCACGAGAAGAGAAAGTGGGAAGTATACTTGAACTCATTGGCACAGGGAACCA
>NW_004949119.1:1119149-1121022 GCF_000317375.1 Microtus ochrogaster | reverse complement strand
AACTATTTAAGTCCTTGTTACCATCTAAGGTTTTGAATAAATTACTCAGTTCATCAATTTTTACCCCAATAATTGCTTTAGATAGGAAATGTCTCCTAGCAATAATTGAAAGTCATTACGAGTCTGTAATAGATCTCTTTTAATTTGTACATTATGGGCTCTAATTTTTTGTTGACCTATTTTGTAGATCTATTTTATCCTAAATAATTAAATGGATTTCTTCTTTTTATCTTTTTTTCAGGAACAATTTGTAATCCCCAACAAGGCAAATTTTTCTTTACTTCTTCAAACATTCTAAAGTATCTACATTTGAGGCAGCTAGTAAAATATCATGCATATAATGGTAAACTATAGATTGAGGAAAATGCTTGCGTATCATTTCTGACAGCTGCTGTGCAAAATATTGGCACAGGGTCGGGCTATTTAACATTCTGTGGGAAAATCTTCCATTGATATCTCTTAAGAGACTGAAAATTATCATAAGTAGGCACTGTGAAGGCATAGTTTTCTCTCTTTTTTTTCTTGTAAAGGTATAGTGAAGAAACATTTTTTTAAATCAATAACCATAAGAGATTATCCTTTAGGCAATAGAGAAAGCAAAGAAATTATAGACTGTAGAGAGACGATTGGCTGAAACACCTTATTAACAGCTCTTAGATCTGTTACCATTCTCCTCTTTCCAGATTTTTTTAAATAAAAAATACAGATGAATTCCAAGGTCTGGTTGATTCTTCAATATGCTGAGCATTTAGCTGCTGCTGTATCAGCTGTTCTAATGCCAGCAGTTTCTCTGTTGTTAAAGGCCATTGCTCAACCCATACAGGTTTGTCTATCAACCATTTTAAAGCTAGGGTTGTTGGTGCCTTTGAAAGATTAGTAGCCATTGTACTCTGTTTTTGTACAACAGCCATTGTACCCTGTTCTTGTACAGCCTGAATGGTCGGTGGCTGTTCTTTATCATACCTTCTCATATTTTCCAATAAACATACATTAATTCATGGTTTGTTTCCGAGATTGGAGGAATGTTAATCTGAGTATTCCATTGCTATAACAAATCATGGACATAATTTCATTGTTGTTAGCCACATAGCCACATATAGTTTTAATTTACCTTTATGTCTTTTTGGCCCTATACATTTGACCCATCTCATGCTCTGTTTTACCTGAGACAATATTCCAGTCCCTAAAATATGAACCTTTACCTCCTGAAGAGGCCAATTTGGACATCAAGATCCTGATAAAATTATTGTTACATCTGCATCTGTGTTTACCAGACCTTCAATGACAACATTATTTATTTGTATTTTTAATTTTGGTGTTTGTTCATATGTAGAAGTTTGCCAAAATATTTGCTTTACAGTTTCTCCTGAATTTTTTTCTCTCCTCTAACTTTTCTATCATCCAGAGTAGTATGGTTTCTTATTATAGGCATTAGATTCTTTTGCTCTGGGAAGGAGTTTTCTCTATGATGACAGGAAACAAGTGAACTGAATTTGGCATGGGGTCCTACCAGAGGCCCCTCAAGGCATTTCCCAATGGCAAAGGATTGATTACCTTGACTGTCCCTTGTTGATCTACATTCTTTGTTCAATGCCCGCTCTTGCTACACCTTCTGCATAATCCAGAAGGGGGCATTCTGTCTGGATGATGCTTAGAAAAAAAAACATTGTTTCTAGTAATTCTCTATTTACAATCCCATTTTAGGTGGCCTTGCTTACTGATATCGAATCTCTTGACATTTAAATTTTTCTTCAAAGCTCTGGAAATCATTTTTCTTATCCAAGCATTGTCATGGTTGAGATAAAGTATTGATTGTATCTCAGATCCATTTCTCCAAGAGTTCTGATCTTGCCTTTAATGGCCTAATTACCCC
>NW_004949119.1:1110025-1117609 GCF_000317375.1 Microtus ochrogaster | reverse complement strand
CTCAGATGTCACCATGGCCTGGGTGGGCATCACAGGTCATCCAGAGAAGTATGTCTGTAGCTGCAACATGTTACTCAGATACCAACATGGTCTCAGTTGGCTGATCAGACCCTGGGCATCTACATGGCCCTCAGTGATAACAGGTGCCATGGACACCAACTCAAACCCTTGGCTGCTGTAGGATCAAGGACCCAGACGTGGCCCTTGGCAACAGCCCAGGCCCAGATGTCATCATGGCTCCCAGGTGGTACACAGGCCACTCAGATCAGCATGGCTCCATTAGTGGCACAGTCCTTGGACACCAATATGGCCACAAGTGGCTGCTCAGACCCCAGGCGTCCTTGTGGCCTTTGGTAGCAACATGGATCATGGATATCAACACAGACTGTAGCTGTGGGAGGGCCATGGACCCAGACATGGCCCTTGGCAGCAGCCTGGGGTGGGACATTACCCTGGCCTCAGGTATCAAGCAGTCAATCCATATCAGCCTTGTTTTTCCATGTTCACTTCTTCAGTTCTGCCTTCTTCCATAGCACACAAATAATTCTGCTTTTCTTTCTCTCCCATCTTTCTACCATATATTTGTTCATCCTAACGACACCTACCCTCCTGATGCCACAAGTATCCAGGCAGGCCAGTGGCTACCTTCTAACCAGCATGGACTGTGAGGACCCAGGCTGGCCCATGGGTGTCTTACCCACCTGAACCAAGTGGCACAAGGTGGGCCTGTGGACACCTTCGGCCAGGCCAGACTGTGAGCTACATTTATAGCTTTAATAAAGTTTTCTCATCTGGGATGATGGCTAAAGACCACCTAACAAGAACATTAATACCATATGTAAGAAACCCTCTCCTGAGTTGTTGGCCAGTATTGTCCAAGAAACTCCTAAAACTTAGTCTATTGCTGTTGCCTTTGGTTATCTCTCTGAAGTGGAAGGTGAGTCCCTATTGCTGAAGACACTATGAATTTCAGAAACAGGGCCTAGAGACCCCTGAACTGACTGGAATGCCTCCATGAGGATTAACTTTTATGGGACCTGACAGCACCATCGTTGTTTACAGAGGAGGGAGGTCACCACTAGTCCTATCCTGACAGGATGCCTATGAGCCCCGTCAGTGTCTACTGGGCACAATGACCCTAGGGGTGTAGCAGTGGTATGCATACATTTGGTAACCAACAGCTCTCTGGACGTAAGACCCATTCATCAAGAGGGAAGTCATGTCTGGTATTGGAAACCTAATTAACATCTTAGTGCTAGTAAAGTTTCAGTTATTGGAGGAGAATATACAATCTCAGCTTACCAAACCAGTACAATCCCTAATGACCATCTATAAATATTTGTCCTTATATTCACAGGTAAGTGCAGTCTTTACCCCTCACCAAAGAAACCTCTTTGCATTAGACCGCTATGGAGAGCCACAGTATATCAAAATGCAGCTTTTAGAGCCCAGTCCCAAAGGATATATCTATAAACACTCCTAAGGCTCAGGAGCTATTGTGGAAGAAGGGTGGAAAGACTCTAGGAGCCAGAGGATCAAGGAGTCTGCTGTGAGGTTGTGTGTACTAGTAACACAGAATCTACGCCCATAAAGTCTCACCAACATGACTGCTCAAGTGTGAGCTGAACAAGGATGACACCAGTGAGTATGCCAGACTGGATGGGGAAAAGCCCAAGAGGCCTCAACCCCACCCAAAGAACTATAGCCAACCGAGGAAAGCTGGGAGTGAGAGAAGTGCCCTTCCTCAAGGAAGAAAACACCCAACTGTTTGTCTAGTACCAAACAGTCATCCCTGAAAAATGTACAAGTAATATATATGGATGGAACAGGTCATATTTAGGAATATTTACATGCTTATATACATGCAAGAACAATTATTGGAAAAAGGTCATGAATTTGAAGGAGAATGGGAAGGATATATGATTTTGGAGGGAAAATTGGAAAGAAGAAATATATATATATTATGTCTCCAAATTTTAAAAATTGAATGAAAATAAATATCTAGGCTTGGCATGGTGACACATTCTTCTAATCCCAACACTAGGGCGGCAGAGAGAAGCCTCTCTGTAAGTTGGAGGCCAGGCTGTTCCACATAATAAATTCCAGGTCAACAAGGGATGCATAGCCAAACCATGTCCCAAACAAATTACCTAGGGCCAGGGAGTGAGATGGCTCAATGGGGAGAGGCACTTGTCAGTGAGTCTGACAACCTCAGTTGCATCCTTGAGACCCGTATGTTAGAAGCAGAGAAAGGACACCTATTTGTTTTTGAACCTCTCTCACACACTGCAGAATACCCTCCAACCCCATATACATAAAATAAAGGAACTCCAGCAAAGAAATGTGCTGACCACAGCCTTGTGCTATGTGTAAAGAAGTTTTCCATTCAATTGGTGGAAAACTAAAGGTGGTGTTTGTGTGCCCTCTTCTGGCAAATGGGTCTTCAGACATTTGTCCTGAGGAAATGAAGAGGTTCATACAAGGCTGACATGCCATCTACTGATGTGGGACATCCTTCTGTATATGTGTTGCTAACAGAGATAGAGAGGGAGAATAGGCAGAGTCAAAAGAGACACCATGGAGCTGCCGAAGGAATAACATGCTGCACCAGTAAGCCACAGCCTCATGGCGATACACAGATTAATAGAAATGGGTAAATTTAAGATGTAAGTGCTAGCTAAGAATATGCCTAAGCCATTGGCCAAATAGTGTTGTAATTAATATAGTTTCCATGTGATTATTCAGGTTTGGGTGGCTGGAAAATGAAAGTACAGTCTCTGTTTACATAATGGTGTTTAACATTTGGCAATGTACATCCACATAAAGCCTAAGCATGCTGAAACCAAAAGCCCTTCTAGACACCCCCCCCCCCAATGGGAGTCAATTGCAGCTTCTTGATAGCTGCAGCCTTTCAGATAGGCTCTGTTTGTTGGATGTGAGCAGAGGTGTGACTTCTTTAAGAAATGGCTTCCTGGTTTGTGCTGGTGGCATGAACAGCTCTGGCTCTTTTGGGAGGTCCTGCTACAAAGCACTTAGATAGGGTTTGTGAGCAGCATGCTACTAGTTGCTTAAAGGTGACATAGACCAGCTGCATCCCTGGAGCTGGGGTGGTGAGCATAGGTCACAGAGGCGGGAAACATGTCTCTTCCATGTTGGATGGGGTGGAGCCAACAGGCAAAACCACAGCATTAGTCCTAGCCATGCCCACTTAGCATTTGTAAAAAACTCTCCTGGTAAGAAAAGGATTACAGATACACAGTAAAAACAGATTCAGACAAAAAGGCCTTTAAATGGGCTACAGTAAATTTAATAAGTGTGCATGGGCTTAAGACAGATAGGATAAAATAGTCATAGATTAAAAAATAATTTAATAGTATCAAACTGAGGTTCTTAAAGGAAAGATAGAGTAAAAAGAATCATGGGCCATGAAAAGATGAAAAACACAAAGTCTGGATTATGTATATTATTGTGTTTTCTTTGAACTTTTTGACTGCAGAGAGATATTTTATTCTGGGAGCCGCTAGGCTAAGCCAACATATATTTTAAAAGAATCTTGAATTCAAAATATGAGTCTAAGGATATGTTACTATGGAAAAGAGGTTCTGCTTTTGTTTCCACAGAGGTTGGGAACCTGTGGTTTCCTTTCAGGCTAATGTGGTTTGATGGAACAAGACCCTCCTGAAAGGTTTTTGTGAATCCTAAAAATATTTCACCCCAAAACAGCAGAAAGCAGTTTGGAAAAAAATATGCCCAAATTTCCAAAATGATTGTTTATAAATGTTTGTTTTCATTTAAAGAGGGTTGTTGATTTTAAATGGTTAATGGTCCTAGTCAATCTCTATCTAAAAAAAAGGGGATATAATATAAAAATGAATACATTGGTATAGATTTTTGTCTAGTGGATTTTGTTATTATATGTATGCATATATATTTCTACTCTTGTTTAAGGTATGTTCATGTGGCTCATGAAAAAATGTAATGTATAATTTAAAATACAGATTAATAGATAGTAATCTATAATAATCAAACTTTTAGTCATGTTAGGATTTTTAGATATACAGTGATACATTTCAGCTAGCTAGATAATTTTTGACACTTCAAAGACCTACAAAATATAGCATTTAAAATGTTTTAAGAACTTAGACTTTTCTCAACAGGGAGACATATCTACTTCTGGCAGCACCAATTACTTCAGAGAGGTTGATGGGCATTTGTTGAAGGTAGCTGTGGGCCTGCTTTCCTGCTGCCCGGCTCCCAGTCCCTTGGCTAGCTTATGCCCTGAAATAACAACACACAAACTGTATTCATATAAACACTGCTTGGCCCATTATATCTAGCCTTTTCTTGGCTAATTCTCACACCTTGACTAACCCATTTCTAATAATCTGTGTAGCGCCATGAGGCAGTAGTTTACCAGGAAGATTCTAGCCTACATCCATCTTGGGTTGGAGCTTCATTGCGTCTGCCCCGGAGAGGAGAGGCATGGCGTCTGCCTCACTTCCTTTCTTCCAGCATTCTGTTCTGTCTACCCCACCTACCTAATTTTCTGACCTATCAGGCCAAGTAGTTTTCTTTATTGATTAACCAATGAAACAACAGATTGACAAATGACCTTCCCACATCATTTCCCCCTTTTCTGTTGAAACAAAAAAGCAAGGCTTTAACTTTAACATAGTAAAATCACATATAACAAAACAATTATCAAGCAAGAATTACAATTACAATATTTATATCTATCTTTTATCATAACTAAGGAAAACAATAACTATTCTTCAGCTCCATCAAAGACTCCCGAAGGATATAATATTACCTAAGTAAACAAGAAGTAAGCAACTTCAAAAACTCTAGAAGTGACTGAGATATCTCACTGCCTGGACAGTCACCCAAAGTTCTTTTGTACCATTGGGGCATCCATCTTTGGTCTTCAGGCCCATAGTATCCAGAGACATTTCCATGAAGCAGGAAATTTCAAAGGCAGTTCAGTCACTATCTGCTGTGTCCTGTAGAATGTCTCGCAGACTCTTTCATGAATCAGGAACCCCGAGAGACCATCTCACCTTTAGGCAAGTTCAGCAGTCCTCTCTATGTGGGTTCTTTGTATCCAGTTCATGCATCAGTCCAGGCAAGAGCAGTTTCTTGCCCAAATGGCCAACAAACTCCATAAGGAGCCTCTTCGATGCCTCTGGAAGTAGATTGGTGCTGCCAGGAGCAGACGTGTCTCACTGTCATGAACAGCCCTAAGTTATTAAAACATTTAATGCCATATTCTGTAGTCTTTGGAAGATATGAAGAATGCCTATCTAACTGAAATATATCTCTATATATCTAGAAAATCTAACATGACTACAAGCTTTACTATTATTGATGAGTATCCATTAGCAACCTATATACATTACATTTTTACATGAACTACACAATCACAATACCATAATCAAGGTCAGAAATATATATATACATATAACAAATGACCTTAGATTTATATCAATAAAGTCAAATCCATATCAATGCAAATTATTCATATCTCTATCAAGCCTTAAAGAAACTTGTTATGGAATTTGCCCTCAATGTGACAAAGCTAGCCATTTGGGCAAGAAACTTTTCTTGCCTGGACTGATTGATAATATTCTGTATAAACTGGACATGCAGGATCTACAGAAAAGTGACTGCTAAACTTTCCAAAAGATGGAATAGTTCTTCAGGGTTCCTGCTTCATAGAAGAAGCTGCCAGACATTCTGCAGGACATAGAAGAAAGCAACTGATGAACTTTGCCAGTATCAGGTGGAACAAATCTTCAAATTTCTTGCTTCACTGAAAAGTCTGCCAGATATTATGGGCCTATAAGGCTAAAGATGGATGCCCCAAAGTTACAAAAGAACTTTGGGTGACTTTCCAGGTAGCAAGATGTCTCTGTTATTTTTAGAACTTGGAAGATGCTTGCAATACACTTCCTGTTTACTTAGGTAATATATTCTTCTGGGGTCTTTTGATGTTGCAGGGAATGGCCGCTTGTTTGTCCTGGCCTCCCAGAACCAAAATAACCACACAGAAATTATTAATTAAATCACTGCTTGGCCCATTAACTCTAGCTACTTATTAGCTAAATCTTACATCTTAATTTAACCCATTTCTATTAATCTGTGTATCGCCACATGGCAGTGGCTTACTGGCAAAGCACATCTGTCTCCAGTGGTGGATCCATGGTGTGTCTCTCTGACTCTGCTTTCTTCCTCCCCAAATTCAGTTCTGTCTTCCCCGCCTACCTAAGTTCTGGTCTATCAGGCCAAAGCAGTTTCTTTATTCATTAACCAATACAAGCAACACATAGAAAGAAGGACCTCCTACACCATTTTGATAGAGTTGAAGATAGTTATAGTTTTTCTTAGTTATAATAAAAGATAGATATAAAACTTTAGACTCAAAAATAAGATAGATGATAGAATTTTTTAAAAATTTTTGTCTAATACAAATTGTCTAAATATTGTAACTGTAATTCTTACTTGATAACTGTTTTGCCATACATACTTTTACTGTGTTAAAGTTAAAACCTTCCCTTTTATTTAGATAGAAAAGGGGAGGTGATGTGGTATATATGTTGCTTTTATTGGTTAATGAATAAAGCTGTTTTGGTCAATGGCTTAGTAGAGTAAAGCCAGGAGGGAAATCTGAACAGAGATAGAGGGGGAGGATGGATAGAGTCAAAGGAGACATGATGTAGCTGCTGAAGGAGTAATATGCTTGCCTTGCTTCCTGCCATGATGATAATGGACTAAACCTCTGAAAGTAAACCAGCCTCAATGAAATGTTTTCCAAGAGTTGCAGTGGTCGTTGTTTGGAATCTCCATCTTGGAGCCCCATTTCAGATCCTGTCCTCAGCACCCAGAGCAACATCTCCCCTGGAGCTACCCTCTCCAAACCCCACCCTCAGTGCACCTAGCCGTGGCCCCTTCCCTGAAGCTGCCCTCTTCAAATTCTGCTCCTGAGAAAGCCAGCCAAAAGTTAGCCCCTCCTTGGAACTGCTCAAGACCACTCCTGTAGGCTACTTAAGACCTTGTAGCCATATATGCCGTGTGATTACCTTCTGAATGTCACCCAGGAGTGCTTTAATTAAACCTGGCTTTATTAATTTGGTTTGATTGGCTTATTACATCCGTGGTGGCAGATTTCCAATAACCAGAGATTCAAAACTTAACGGTCACTGCGTCTCTTCACAGCAATAGGATACTGACTAAGACAGTTGGGTTTCTGTCTGAGAGAGAAATTGTTCTATGGTGAGGGCGACCCAGGTCTGTCTCACTCAGCTTTGGAAAGGACGAAAGCAACAATGGCAGTGGATGCTGCTCAACTGCACTAAATTCTTTCTTCCACAGGGTGGCACCCCATGCCTGGCATTCATGTCCTCATTTCCTAAGGACAAAAACATGAAGATGTTTTGCCAGAAGAGGTCTCAGAATCACCATCCTTCCTTTCCTTACCTGTTGAGTGAGGACTATGTCATTCTGCTGCAGTCAGAATGAAGGAAGGCGATGGTTTAAGCCCTGTCACTGCCATAAATTAGAAGATGGTATGGGGCTGTATATAGAAAG
>NW_004949119.1:1099637-1108319 GCF_000317375.1 Microtus ochrogaster | reverse complement strand
CTCCTACTTGCAGATAAAATGTGAGCTCTCTGCTATTTCTGCTGCCACACCTGCTGTGTGATGAACTCTATCCTTCAGAAACCATAAGCCTAATTAAATACTTTCTTTTATATAAAAATAGGATTTAGAATTGGATACCAAAATAAAACACCAAACCCCATGTTACATGTAACACTGTCAGCTTGAAGCAACCATCTGGAGGTAGAATGGCTTGATGTATGCTCCATGCCAAAGCCGCTGGGGACACTGCCTGGAAAGGAGAGAGTTCTGTGTGAAACAAATAGGCTGATACTTGCATGCACTTGCATCCATGCATGTGCACGTGGGAGTGTGCATGCTCATGCACACAGAGTAATAGTTGTTCAGTTGGAACCTCAGCTCTCCTGCAAGATATGGAAAGCCCCAATCCTGTCTCTCTCTCCAAATTCACCCGCTCAGAGAGTCTCCAATAAAGAAAAGGTACCAAAAAGTCCAGTTCTGCATTCTTGACGACTGTTGGGAGTGCCTCCCTTGCTGGGGCCAGTTCTCAAATCCCCGCCTGACTGGTCAGCTTTTGATCATACTTGGGCACAAACTCAGCTTGTGGCAGACACATCATCACCTCTTACCTACAACGTATAAAGTCTCCCTGCTTTAGTTTGGGGGGTACAGCTTCTCTGACTTCTATCTCTGGGACTGGAGAATATGCTCAGAAGTTGCTTTGCTCAAATAAACCACCTGTTGTTACACTTTTCAATTCGGCTTAATTTGGCTTACTACACTGGTGGAAAAACATGATAAGGGGTGGCAGAAAGCCAATTAATAGTAAGAATAAAAATAAAAGCTTTCATACCATCTGCAGACAAAATAATTAACTTTATTATAAATATGTATTATGGAATATTTATGCTTTGCTGTATTATTATATTCCCCTTGGGCCCTTCCCTACTCTTTCTAGCATCTCCTGCCATTATGTCACAGACCCAAGCAGAGCTGCAACTACATGCACCCCAGCCTCCCTCCACAAATGACAGCACCCTATGAACACTGTTCTCTGATCCCTGCTTTGTTACCGACACAGCCTCAGAGCAGCCCTCCTTGCCTGCCTCAGCTTCGGCAGTACCTTTGCTGCAAGAGAGTAAGGAAGACTCATTTTCAGGGGAAGGAGTTCTTCCAGGTTCGGTGAGCCTGATGACACTGAATATGGGGAATGTTTCGTAGCCACCAGCAGTACTTACTAAGGAAGATAAAGACTGGGCCGAGAAACTTGCTCCTGAACTCACAGGTATAACCCCACAAAAATCTTGACATAGACATCATGGATACAGAAAAGAGTGCATCTAGGAATAGGCCACACATATGTCAATATGGGAAAGAGATTCTGTTGGGCACCTTATTCAGAGCCAGTGGATACTGCAAGTTTTGCAGAGGGATAGGCTAAGGCCTCAGCTATCCAGCAGGTGTTGCGTTGCAAGACACCCTTGAGCAAACCACACAGCTGTGAAGAGGGGTTAGGCTTTTCTCATAGTTGTCTGCCTGCCCTGCCATTAGCATCCTTTCAGGTAGGCCCTCCTGGATCTCACCTCATTGGAAGCAGGACTATTCTAACCCTAACTCAACCCATCTTTAGCACTAATGGTAATCCTGGTCCTGCTCCCAGCCCTTCCCCTGACCATAACCACACCACTAGAAGTGTCCTTAGCTAGCCCAAGTCTTAACCCTAACCACAGTCCTCACCTTAATGCTACTTAGCACTATTTTAAAGTCGAACCATAGCTCGAACCATAAAGCTGGCCAGATTAGCCCCAACTCTAAACATAACTACAACTCTTCACTTAACCATAGCACGAACCCTAACTATCCTCTGCAGTAATCCTAACTCTAGCCACAAACATAAAACTAAATGAAACACTAGCCTTAGATCAAACATTAACCACATTCCTAAACCCAACATTAGGTCATGCCACAAGTTTTAGCTAGATCCAGACTTCAACCTAACTTTATAGCAAATCCTATGAAAATACTAGACATAATCCCAAATTTTACCCTAGCCCAACCAAAAGAAAAGAATCAGCCTTAGTAATAACCCTAAATCTAGTAACAAACAAAATCATACCCTTAATACTAAACATGAATATGAATAGTAGACAAGTGCTGTGGGTAACTAATACAAAACAAAACCCCTACGAGTAATAATAGACCTAACAACCTAAAGTATTAACTAAGTATTAAGACAAACCCTGTGCCAACCATAACCTAACCTTGCACCTAACCCTAACCCTGATCTAACACTAACCATAGCCTAAACCCCATTATTATATGCATTCTTAACCTCAACCTGAACTCTAGGACCAAATCTAAGCCTAACACTATGTCTACCCCTAACCCTAAACCTATCCCTAACATTAGCCAAAGCCCTAAATCTAAACTTAAATTTAGGCCTGATCCTAACTTGAACCTACACTAGCCTATCCCTAATGTTAATCCTAAAACTAACCCTGACTCTTACTCTAACCCTGCACCTAAATCTAGCCCTAACCCTAACATAACTCAATAGCCTAAACATACACTGAGGCCTAACCCTACCCTGAACCTAGATTAGCTCTATCCCAGTGCTAAACATAGACCTAATTCTAAATGTAGCCCATGGCATGACTATAAACCTATCTCCATCCTTAACCATAACGTTAATATTGACACCAGTGCCAGATACAACCCCAACCTAACATCAACCCTAACCAAACACTATTTTTTTTTAAAAATGCTGTATCAGAGCACCACTTAATCAGGGCTTTCTTCTCTTCATACAGGCACTGACTACAACATTAACACAAAATATGACCAAATATAAAACCATGGAAACACAATGAAAACATACCCTAGACACAGTCATAAAACTATCACAGCCAAAGCTCTAACACTAACAATAGCTATAATATGGTACCTAACTCTAAATTTAAACATATCTCTGGACCTCATAATATTCAGATTTAACTATCACCAGAGCCTAAGCACTAAATCTGTTCTTAGGTATCACCCAAACAGTAACTGTAACTCTAAACCTATTCAAAGGCCTGAGAAAAGCAATCACGTGAGTCCTAATTCTAAACATTGCAACTACCTAAGTGTTCTGAAACCTTAAACCCAACTTTACCCAAGTTCTGGTCTTTCTTAAGTATGAACCCAAGATGTAAACTTGAACAAAATAACAATGACACAAACCCTAGACTTAACCTTAACCCTCATTCTAGCCCTAACCTTATCCCAAAATTAAAATTAAGTCAAACCTAAACGTATCCCTAGCTCTGAACCTAACCATAACCGTAGCCCTAATCCTAGCATTAACTGTTAACCTAACCATAGCCCCAGCCCTAACCCTAGTATTCACCCTAAACCTAACTATAACCATAGCTCTAACCTAAGCATTAACCCTAAACCTAACTATACCATAGCCTGTTATAAACCTAACCCTATTACTAACTCAAAACCTAACCCTAGCAAACCTAACCATAGCCCTAACTACAATACCACCAAAAACCCTGATACTACCTACACATAACCTACCAATAACTACAGCCCTGTCGCATTCCCAGCACAGGGTCTACCCCTAACTGGAACTAACAACAAAATATAGTACCAAATATCTAGAGTCATAACTAACATAATCATATCCTAATTCTAGCCCTAGATTATCGTGGACTCTAAAGTTAGCCCTAACCATTACCCTAACTCTAGTTTTAACCCAATGCTAACCCTAATCTAACTGTAACCACAGCTCTAGAAGTAATTATAGACCTGAGAATAACCCTAACCTTAGAACCCTAAGCCTTGCCCCACACTTAATGCTAGTCCCAGCAGCAACACTAACTGTAGACCTTAACTTTAGTCCTGTTTCTAAACTTAGCACCAACCCTAACCTAATTCTAGGGCAAACTCAAACCCTAACTCTAGCTCTATCTTAAATCTGACTCAAGGTCCAACCCTAAACATAGTACCAGTTCTAGCCTTATTCCTGACCATGACCCTATCCCCAGTCCTAAAGAAAACCTTAGCCCTAATACATATGCTTTGCCCCACAACTGACTCAGACCCTAGTCTTAACCCTATACCACACATTAACCCTGCACGCTAGTCCTAATCCTAGTGCTACCTCATTCCTTGTTTTGTTTTTGTTATTTAAGACAGGGTTTCTTTGTGTAGCTATGGCTGTCCTGAAACTTGCTTTGCAGACCAGGCTGCCTTTGAACTCACAGATTTCTGCCTGTCTCTGCCTCCCAAATGCTGGGATTAAAGGCATACACTACCACATACTGGCTACCCTCATTCTTCATACTAACAACAGCCCCAATTCTAATCAGAGCCATAAGTATAGCCTGAACCCTAAACCTAACCCTAGACCTAACCCTTTACCTAGCCCCAGCCCTAAACCTAACCTCACTCCTAAACCTGACCCTATTTTTAACTCTAGCTCTAAAACTAGCCCTAAGCTTAAACCTAACACTAACATGTCATGGATATATTTATTCATACTTTAACTCTGAGACTGTCAATAAATAACCTTGAGTCAGGGGGCTGAGTTAGCGATTAGTTGATCAAAATTAGTCATAGAGGTATTGAGAGACACAGAAAGTAGTAGGGAGAGGAGGTCACTGGTCACTTCTTCATTTCTTCTCTGATCAATCAGATTTTTACCCCATAGCTGACTCCTGAGTTTTATTTAATAATAGACCAATATAAGCAAATGCTTCACTAATCTTTCAACCTTGAGGGCAGGATGTGACCTTGAGAACAGATTCCCACATTAGAGAAGTGGTGCCTTTGCTAATTTCTTGTTTATTAAATATTTCATTTTATTATTTTGTGTGTTTTGTCTGCATGTATGTTTGTGCACCCCGTTTGAACAATGACCCTGGAAGAAAAAATGGAATGTTAGATCCCTTGGAAATGGAGTTACAGATGGTATTGACCTGCCATGTAGGTACAGGCTTGAACCCAGGTCCTCTGGAAGAACAGCCAGTGCTCCTAACCACTGAACCTTCTCTCCAGCTCTTTACTAATGTTTTTAAAAATAAAATTTGTCTCATTTCACCCTGTGATAGAAAATAAAACAATGCATTTTATATACATTCCTCATAATTTTTCCCTCTTTGACAATTATACTTTTATATTTTTCTTTGAATTTTCTTAATTTTGACTGACTTTCCTTGTTGTAAGAAGCCACTTGTTTGTTTTCCTGGCCATTCAGATTCCCGAAATAATCACACAGAAACTATATTATTTATAAATCACTGCTTGGCCAATCACTGAAGTATATTGCTAGCTAGTTCTTACATCTAGTATTAACCCATTTCCAGTATTTTATATTTTACCATGAGGTTCATTGCCTACAAGCAAGGTTCCACTGCCTGTCTCTGGTGGGGCTACAAGGCTTCTCCTTGACTCCACCTCCTTTACCCAGCATTCAGTTTAGTTTTCCCCGCCTAGCTCTGCTCTACCCTAGCCCAGGCCAAAAACAGCTTCTTTATTAACCAATGGTATTCACAGCATACAGAGGGAAATCCCACATCATTTCCTGTTCCAATATACTTACTAATAACATATTATGATAAGATTTCAAGATTTTGCTAGTTACTGCTGTTTTTCTATTTGTTCTTCTTCTTCTCCTTTTCTTTCCCCTTCCTCCTCCTTTTTCTTCTTGAAAACAGCTCATTTTTGTTAGTCCTTTGATTAATGGTTTGGTCATATTCAGCCCCTACAAGTCTTCTAATATTCAGTCCCCTTCTCAGTTTGAATCCTTAAAAAAAGTCCTTCAGGACCAATTTGTGCTTCCCAAATGTGTGGTCTTCCACTTCAGCATGGCTGACTTACTAGGGATTGCATTCTTAGAAAAAAAAAGCCTGACTCTCCTTTTCCTGGCAGCTAACAAGTACCCACAGCTCCCGGTTAGAGATGGGATTGTGTCCCAGTTCCCCTCTCCATGCTGGTACTCATTCTGGCTTGTTATTGCTGTTATAACTGCTGTGAGTCCATGCTCTGCCCTGTCCAGATGCTGTTTCCTTGTAGCCAACCATCACCTCTGGCAGTTATCCTCTTTGAACTCCTTCTTCCACTTTGATCCTTAAGCTTTAGGGGCTGATACAATAAGTTTGATTCTTAATATTTGAAAGCTGGCACAATATGTAGTTCCCTTTAGAACAGAGCATTCTTAATCCCAACACTGTGACCACGTGTGAGTATGTGTTAAATCCCCAACTACAGCAAGTAGAAGCTTCTCCAATAAGGGTTGAGAGATGCATTGATCTATGGGTATAATAATAAGTCATTAGGAATCAGTTTCATATTATATCTATTGAACACCAGTATTAGTAGGTTCCCCCTAAGGGCCTATGAGATATCTGGACATTTATTCTTGGTCTGATAATGGTGCTAAATGCAGGTTTTATTTTGTGCACTGGGACATCAATTCAATCAGAAAGTGATTGGTTGATCCTGTGATGTTCATGCCGGTGGACATTTCGTGCCAGGCTAATCCCCAGCACTGCCCCAGTGGCCTGTGAAGGTGTGTGTAGGTGCTGGCAGCTCTGGGTCTCCTAAATTAGAATGAGCTTGCAGTGGTCACCAGAGACAAGTCACTTGCCATCAGAGGAGACAGCCATGCAGGTGATGTGGCTGCTACAGCCTGAAGACTGCCCCTGGGTACCTCTCTTAGCCCAAGGAATCAAACACAGCTTCCACCCCACTCTACGCTCTGCGGTTTTGGGAAGCAGAAAAGATGGCTAGGTCATGAGGAGTGACCAAACACGTGGTGGAGAGCAGGAAGGCCTCTAAAATTTGAGTGGTCATGGGTGCAGGGGCCTGGATCTCTTTCACAACCAATTTCTACAACCTGACTCTCTGTTCAAGTGCCTTGCCACCCGATCTTTCTCAAATGGCTTTACCTTCCGCCTGAACTGTTCAAGGTAGACTCAACTATGCATAGCTTTTTCTCCTATGCAGTCGCCTCCAGCTACTCCTCTTCCTCTTGGCTTCCTTGGAGTCAAGCTCTGGTTTTATTCAACTTGTTCTTGAATCCAGCAGAATCGGCCTTTCTCCAAGGATTGCTAGCTCCTGCAGTGATGGGGTTCCAGTACCAGTTTTGTCCGCTTATGAGCTGCTACAAGATGCTCATCAAGGTACCACTGTTGCTGCTAAACCTTGCTCTTTTATTTTTCTTAATACCTGAATAATGTACTGCTATGTAAACATCATCAGTTGATGGACATTTTAGTTGTTTCTGTTTCTTAATTATTCTGAGCACAGCAGCAATGAACATGGCAGAGCATGCATCTCTAGAGTCCTTTGGGTATGTTCTTAAGAATGGTGTAGACTCTACACTGTAGATGGATCATATGGTAGATCTATTTTTATCTTTTTGAGGAACCATCACACTAATTTCCATAGCAGCCACATCAATTTGCATTCCCATCTGTGGTGACTAAGTGTTCCCTTTCCCCAAATCTGTGACAACACTTGACATTTGTTATTTTTTACCTCAGCCCTTCTGACTGGAGATGAGATGGAATCTCAACGTGTACATTTTCCTGACAGCTAAGGATGATGAACATTTTAAAAAGAGTTTCTCTACAGTTTGTATTTCATGCTTTGAGAACTCTCTCTTTGGTTCTATGCCCCATTTTAAATTGGATTGTCCATTTTATTGTTATTTAGTTTTTTTATTTTTTTATATAGTATTGATACTAACCATCTGTCAGATGCATAGCTTATGAATATGTTTCCTAATTCTGTAGACTGCCTCTTTTTCCAGTGTTGCATGAAGTATCACTTCTTAATTGTTGGTCTTAATGCCTGTGCTAATAGCATGCTGTCCGGAAAGTTCTTTCCTGTGCCAATAAGTACAAGGATATTACTTATTCACTCAACTATCAGAATCAGGCTTATCGGGCCTTACATTGAGGTCCATGATCCATTTGGTGTTGAGTTTTGTGGACATTGAGAAATGAAGTTTGAGTTTCATTCTTCTACACATAGAAGAAGTTTTAGCAGCACAATTTGTTGTTTGTTGGCTTCTTTGTCAAAAATCAGATTTGTTGGACCCATCCATCATCTACTAATAAGTAGTTTGAGTTGGTACACTCACTGGGGCTTTGCTGTTGATTTTATCTTATTGTGTTGTGATCAGATAGGTTAACTGAGTTACTTAAATTTTTCTGAATTTGTTAAGATTTGTTTTGTATACCAGGATGGAGTTTAATTTTAGAAAAGCTTGTGTATGCTACTGTGTAGAATATATATTCTTTGCTCTTTGGGTGGAATGGTTTATGGGTATCTGTTAGGTCCATCTGAGGAATAATGTCATTTAAATCTGATGTTTCTCCTTTTTATTTTGTTCAGGTGACATGTCTATTGGAGAAAATTGGGTATTATAATCACTTACTATAAATGTATTGATACTGGTCTGTGTCTTTAATTCTAGTAGTATGTTTTTATGTGATTGGGAGCACCAAAATTTGGTGTATATATGTTGAAGTATTTCAGTTCATTCTTCCCCTGATTAGAATAAAGTGTTTTCTTCTATATCTACTGATAGATAAGTTTTAGTTTTGAGTCTATCTTCTCAATATTAAGATGACAAACTCTTCTTGCTCTGGGTCCTATTTTCTTTTTTTTTTTTTTAATTTTTTTTAGTTGTTGAAAAAAATTTCC
>NW_004949119.1:1096388-1098782 GCF_000317375.1 Microtus ochrogaster | reverse complement strand
AATCATGCAAATTAAAACAACTTTGAGATACCATCTTACACCTGTCAGAATGGCTAAAATCAAAAACACCAATGATAGCCTTTGCTGGAGAGGTTGTGGAGTAAGGGATTGCTGATGGGAATGCAGACTTGGGTCCTATTTTCTTGAAATAGTTTTTCCAACCTTTCACTTTAAGGTGGTGTTTATCTTTAAAGCTAAGTTCCTTTTGAAAAGAAAATGATGAATTTTGTATCTTAATCCAATAACTTATGTATTTTGATTAGGGAGCTGAGACCATTATTGTTATTCATTATTTAGAAGCATTTGTTTGTCCATTACAGTAATTTTTTTTGCTTTGGTTCTTATTTATAATTTGTGTTTCAGTGATTATAGTTTTAATTTTTCCTGTCTCTTGGCTGTACTTAGTTTTCTCTTTAGTTATAGATGTTTCTTCCAATATTCACTGTAATAGATAGTTTGATAAACATGAGTTCTTTTATGCTGTTTGAGTCATAGAAACTTTTTCTTTCTTCTTCAACAAGGGCAGATAATTTGCTGGGTACGGCAGTGTAGGTTGCCATTTGAGTCTTTTAGGACTTGGATTATATTACTTTAGAGTTGGGCTTAGGTTATGATTAGTATTAGGGTTGAATAAAGGATTGAGATTGTGTTTGGGTTTGTGTTGAGTTATTGTAGTACTTGGGTTTGCTATTTGAGTTGGAGTTGAGTGGTGGTAAAGGTTGGGTTGGGGTTGGAATCACGGTTGGTTTGAAGTATGACTTGAAACTTAAGCTGGAGCTTAGTTTGGGGTTGTTTTTAGAGTTGGGGTTGGGATTTGGAATGGGGTTGCCATTTAGGTTGGGTTTTATGTGGGGGGGATAATGCTGGGTTCAGATCAGAACTGTTTTTTGAGGTTTGAGCTGGATTTCTCATCTAATCTTCAGTATACATTGTAATCTTAAAGAAGTTAAGAATCTCTAATGCCAGTGAATGAATTGGCTTGCTAGCCAGGAGGAAATCAAGCAGACAAAGAGAGGAAGCTTCCTTCTTTCATGTCCTTTTATATAGGCTGCCAGTAGAAAGCATGGTTTAGATAGAAGGTGGATCTTACCAACTCAAAAGATCTGAATTAAAGGTTTATCTTCTCACCTCAAAGATCTATGTTAGAAGTGTGTCTTCCCACTTCAAATGATTTAATTAAAAAAATAAACAAGCAAACAAAAATAATTCCTCATAGGTGTACACAGACCTTTAGGTTTTAGTTAATTTCAGATGTAGTCAAATTGACAACCAAGAATAACTATCACATGGTTGGTTTGGGGGTTGTGGTAATGTTGGATGCTTGAGGTTGGGACTGTGGTTGGTGTTGGGGATTGGGGTTAGGGGTTTGGAAAAGGTAGGAGTTGGGTTTGAGTTTGGAAGTATGGTTGTCATTAGAATTAGGGTTGGGATTCACTAAGTTTTGTGGTTGATGTTGGGTTTGAGTTAGGACTGGGGATGTGTTTGGGGTTAATGTTGGGGTTTAGGTTGTGGTTATTTAGAGTAGAAATAAGGTTGGGTTTGAGGTTAAAGTTAAGGAGTAGGGTAGGGTTAGTGTCAGAAGTGTGCTTATGATTGGGTTTATGGTCACTTTTGGGATTGAATTAAAGTTGGAGTCATGGATCTGGGCATGGTGGACCATGCCTTTAGTCTCAGCACTCAGGAGGCAGAGGTATGTGAATCTCTGGGTTCCAGGTCAGCCTGGTTCAGGACAGCCAAAGTTACATAGAAAACTCTGTCTTGAAACAAAACAAAAAAGTTGGGGCTGGTTTGGCATAGATTGGAGTTGGGTTTGGTTTAGCATCAGGGGTGTTTGTTTGAGGGATGGACTTGGAACATAAGCTGGGGGAAAAATGTACTTAGAATATAGTTACTGGATGTAACTATACTAGAATCTACAACCTTATACAAAAATTAACTTCAAATGGATTAAAGACCTAAACTTGAAACCTGAGCTATTGAAATTGCTAGAAGAAAACATAGGCAGTATGCTAGATAATGTATATGTAGAAAAGGACTTTCAGCTTCTCCTCTCCCTTCCCCTTCCCTCCCCTCCCTTCCCTTCTCCTCCTATCCCCTCCTTTCCCCTAATCCTCTCCTCTTCTTTCCTCTCCTCTCTTCTCTTTTCTTTTTTGTTTTTTCAAGACAAGCTTTCTCTGTTTAACCCCCAACTGTCTTGGAACTCACTCAGTAGATTAGGCTGGTGTCAAAGAGATCTTCCTATCTCTGCTTCCCAAGTGCTGGGATTTTAAAAGTGTGCACTATCACTGCCCAGCTGGGAAGGACTTTCTGAATAAGACTCCATTTACTGAGAACTAAGGCCAACAATTGACTAGTGGCACTTCATAAAACTAAGATGCTCACTGACAAAGGTCT
>NW_004949119.1:1092863-1095039 GCF_000317375.1 Microtus ochrogaster | reverse complement strand
AGGAAGCCCACCGAATGGGATAGAGTCTTTGCCAGCTATACATCTGACAGGGTATTCATATACAGAATATATTAAAAACTCAAAGAAACAAAGAGTCTAAAATGACCCATTCTAATAATGGACCTGGAATTTGAAGAGACAGTTCTCAAAAGAAGGGGGAAAATGACTGAAAAATAGCTCAAAATGTTCATTTTCTCTAGCAATTAGGGTAATAAAAATCATAACAACTTTGAGATTTAATCTTACCTAAGTTAGAATGTCAAAATCAATAAAAATAACCAATAACAAATGCCAGAGGAAATGTAGGCAAAGGGGGCCTTTATTTGCCGTTGTTGGGATTGCAGGATGGCACAGTCACTATGAAAATCAGTATGGAGAAGTCTCAAAAACTAAAAATAAGTCTGCCATATGATCCAGAATATTCCCAAAGGACTCAATAATGAAAATATTGTATATAGAGAGCATGGAATAAAAGTTTGCTATAAAAATGAAATAATGAGCTTTGAAGGTAAATAAATGGAATTAGAAAAGATCATATGGAGTGAAATGGACAAGACCCAGAGAGACATAGCATTATCTCCCCCATCAGAGGTGCCTGCCTCTACATCCTCAGATACTCATAGATTGAAGTTCTGCAGAAATCAGGGAAGTAAAAGGGAACCATTATCAGCATAGGGGACTTGGGAGCTACGGAAAGAGGAATCACAGGGTACAAGTGCTCGATCAGGGAAACAGGAAAGGAGGAGTCTTTAGAAAGGAGGAGACATCGGTACAGAAGAAGGAGGGTAAAATAACAATAAAGATATCTGAAAGAGTCATGAGGAATCACACTATTAACTATATCAAAACCTCTATAATAAGTGTAATTCTATGCAGATATAAAACTACAAACACACACACACATTATTGAACATTTCACATCTGAGCTTACAATGTTTCCTACAAGAGCCAAAACAACCTCACAAAAACTCCAATGCATGAGAAATCCCCTTTTGATATGTTCGCCAGAGGGGTCCTAGACACTACCAAAACACACAGCCTACTGATATTACCTTGGTTGCTCCATAGAGATGGAAGGTGAGTCCCTGTTGTGTAGTAGGAGCTGCAGGCCTCTTCCCACAGCCCGGCTCCCAGCCGCCTGGCTAGCTTATGCCCCGAAATAACAACACACAAATTGTATTCATTTAAACACTGACTGCTCATTAGCTCTAGCTTCTTACTGGCTAATTCTTACATCTTGATTACCTATTTCTATTAATGTGTGTAGCACCCCAAGGTGCGCTTACCGGGAGATTCTAGCCTATGTCCATCTTGGATCGGAGCTTCATCGCATCTGTCTCAGAGAGCAGCGCTAAGGCGTATGAGCTCACTTCCCCTTCCTCCCAGCATTCTGTTCTGTTTACTCCACCCACCTATGTTCTAACCTATCAGGGCCAAGCAGTTTCTTTATTAATTAACCAATGACCTTCCTCTATCACTGTTGCAGAAGACACCATGCACTTCAGATTCAGGGCCTAGAGGCCTCTGATCTGGGACTGATCTCAATGTCTTCTCCCTGAGGACTAGCTTTCTTGGTACCAGAAGGCACCTGCTAGCTTCCAAAGCAAAGAGACAACCAACAGCCCCACTCAGCTATGCTGCTTATGAATCACATCAATGACCAGTATAACGTGATAACCTTAGTGGTACAGTAGTGGGGTGGGGGTGAGGTAGGGAGGAAGGTAGAGGGAGCAGGAGGAGGGAAGGGAGTGGGAACTGGGATTGGTATGTAAAATTTTAATTAATCAATAATTTAAAAAACAACAAAAGCAAAAACAAACAAACAAAACCTCCAAATACCTAAGTGGTAGCCAGCAGTTTCTAGTTGGGCTTAAGTCCTGCTCAACAGGACCTAAACTACATCTGGTACTGGAAACCTTGCTAACTTTTCACTCTTAACGAAGTCATAGACATTGGAGGAAAATGTAGAAACACTACTTTATTAAACCCACATAATCCCAACAACAATCTAACCATTTGCCTTTATACCAACAAATAAATGTAGTCTTCACTCTCCATCAAGGAAACTTCCTTTTACAGCAGCAGATAGAGAGAACTGGCACACGCCTTTAATCCCATCACTCAGGAGGCAGAGGCAGACAGATCTCTGTGAGTTTGAGGCCAGCCTGGGCTACAA
>NW_004949119.1:1089665-1092333 GCF_000317375.1 Microtus ochrogaster | reverse complement strand
ATCTATCTATCTATCGTGTGTATACTTATACACATATACATGTTATAAAATAGACAAAAACAGAGGCCATGAATTTGAAAGAAAGCAGGGAATAGTATATGGGCAGGTTTGGAGGTAGTAAATGGAAGGGAGCAATGTTGTAATTATAATCTCAAAATTAAAATAATCACAAAGATGAAAGAATGAGAAAAAAAACAAATGGTTGAGTGGAGCAATTTTTTAAACATTTGTTTTGATCCGAAGTTATAGTCATAATGTTTCTTGCATGGAAGTCATTAGATATGCTGTGCAAGTATTGCTGAATGTAGCAAAGTCTGAGCAAACTATTTTTGCTGCTTATGTTGCTTAAAACTATGTAGGCATGCTGTTGGAGCTTTTGCAGATGTGTGGAGAAAAGCAGGCAAGAGTTGCAGAGAATAGAGTAGCGTTTTTTATAGAAATTTGTTTATTGGCTGAGCTGTTTAAGACAACACATCACACTTCTGATGCACAATAGACTTAGAGTTATGAAGCATAAAATGAATACAGAAAAATTATGATAAGCAAAAGCAGGAAAACTTTCCCTTTATTCCAGAAAGAGCTGTGTGATCCATAACAGTTTCAAGGTAAGCAGCTAAACACACTCCACAATTCTGTGTACAATGGATGCATTAAGTAAGTATTTATTAATTCTAATGAGGGGCAAAAGGGTGTGAGGGTCCTGAACAAGAGGAGAATACTGGGGGAATCTAAAGGATATCTCAATAAATGATGATGTAGCACTGCTGTGGTTCTAATTATCCAATAAATTCCCTGTGTTGAGTTGCTAAGAATGGATACCAGGAGTCTTGTTATATCACTTTCATTTTCTATGTTAAAGAATATCATACATTGTATATTGACTTCCAAAGTCCCTCTTTACTAAAATATATGCTCCACTTGTCACATAATTACTTTGATTTTGTAAATTCTCCTATGTAATTTTATATTAGGTTTGGGGGGCTGCGTTAAGAAACCATCACTAGTACATAATATTCATATTGAGTCCTGAAGAATGAAAATGTTAAAAAAAAGTTGGAGATGATGTGCCAGAATGGGGAGACATCCTGAATCAGGGGTTTTGTTTTGGGTAAGTCTGGGAAACCTTTGACATAAAAGCAAAATGCCAGCTGTGTGCTTGAGCAGGCGAGCCCAGGTAACAATAGGAATCAGGGTTTCGTTGACTCCGGGATCTCCATAGCATTATGGTCAGATGGAGGTGACTGTGGGTTGGAACCACGATCCATTCTGTCACTGAGATTGTTTCATTGTTTATGTGCGTCACATTTGTTCTTCTTATCTGTGGCCAGCACCTCTAATTATCAAACAGGAAAGAACAAGAAGACAGGAATGCATATAGGGAGGATTTCTATGAGGGATGCAGGAGCCCCCCCCCCATTTTTCTCACTCATCAATGGTGTATATGATTGTAAACTCCGCTTCAGATGTGCCTGAGAGGGTGTAGAGACATTTTCAAAGAAGAAAGGAAGGAAATCACTGTTGTTATGGAGAGAGACACTCTGGCCGGCAGTTTCAGATGACCCCGTAAGCCTAGCGTTGATGGAAGATGCCTGGCAGACTCTGTGAGTTTTTGTTGCCAGCTTTCATCTGCTCAGCAATGAATGAGAAATCATGTCTTTGCAGTTTGGAAGTGCAAGTTGCATTTCCCAGATGAGCCTGACAGAGGGGAGAAATAAGGTTGATGGCTTTGTCAAAGGGATTATATATTAGCAAACCTAAACTAAAGAGGAGAGTGGGCACTGTGTTTTGATGGACGCCAGCCAGTGTGTGTTAAGGCTGAGTGAATTGCAGGCTTCAGTGGGATGGTAATTTTGTAGAGATTTATTATAACATGTGACATGGTGGAGTTAGATGTGGAGGCTGTAGAATGAGTTCAAAAGTTTGAGATTTCAGTGGCAATGCAGTTTCTTGTGAAGACAAAGTCTAGTTTGTGACTGTGTTGAGAAAGACAGTTGACTGACTGAGGAAATACAGAAAGAAAGTGTGTAAGGGGAGGGGGGCACGATGTTGACCAAGTTGTTGCCTCTGGTAACATGTGAATGTTAATGTTACTAAGGATGGTGGCAAGATCTGAAAAAAGAATTAACCAACATCATAAAGAATATCATATTAGGAGGTGGTGGTAGGAAGTGTCAGCAAAGAAGAGAGAAGCATTTTTTGAAATAGTATACAACTAGTAATAAACTGTGAATTGACGTTCTCCCATCCTTTTGCAGAGGGTTGTGAGGGAAATGGTGTATTCGGAGTGGTCATATTTTATTTGATAAAAAGATGAAGGGTGCTCTGTTTAAGAGAAGAATTTTATTAATGTCACTTAAAAAATACACAGACTTAAGTCACAAGCAAAGGCTTTTTATTAATGTCACTTTAAAACAAACAGACTAAACAATGCACTCGTATGTCCTAGTACAGCAGTACACACGGATGTGCTAGTACAACAGAGCACTTGTATGAACTAGTACGACAGTACACACGGATGTGCTAGTACAACAGAGCACTTGTATGTTCTAGTACGGCAGTACACACAGATATGCTAGTACAACAGAGCACTTGCATGTCCTAGTGCGGCAGTACACACGGATGTGCTAGTACAACAGAGCACTTGTATGTACTAGTACAGCAGTACACA
>NW_004949119.1:1077613-1089565 GCF_000317375.1 Microtus ochrogaster | reverse complement strand
GGATATGCTAGTACAACAGAGCACTTGTATGTCCTAGTATATCAGCACACATGAATATATTAGTAAAGCAATGAAAAATGAGTGTATTGGCACAGCAAAATAATTGGATAAAGTAGCACTTGTGCACTTACTAGTATAGCAGTGATTGTAGTGTACTGGTACAACAGCACACATGGGTATACTAATGTCACTGTACCCACAGATGTACTCTCACGAAAGTACAAGGCAATGTACTACTACAGTAGGTCAGTAAGTTCTAATACACCAGCATTTATGAATGTGTTACTACAGCAATGCACATGGGTGTACCAGTAGAGCACTACACAAGGATCTATTGCTAAAGCACTGCATGTCCGTGTAATAGTGGAAAGGCCAAAATAGACATCCTGCTGCCATAGTGCAAAGATTATAAATGTACAAGAACACCAAGCACTGTTATTTTACTACCTCCATTGCAGTACTGTGCTACTGCATCCGTGTGCACCACTGCGCTAGTACTTCAGTGCAATGCACTACTAAGACATTCGTGTGCACAGTAGAAGTAGTACATGCATGTGCACTGCAGTATGAGGACATCGGTGTGCATTGCACTACTACCACATCTGATCTTTGACTGTCTGTTAAATTCTGTTGGAATGCATCTGGCCGTGGACTTTAAAAACAAAAGCTAGATGGTTAGTTTTACTATTTCAAAATCCTCTTTTTGAGATCTCTCTCTCTCTCTCTCTCTCTCTCTCTCTCTCTCTCTCTCTCTCTTTTAACTTCTTTTAGGTTTTACTTTGGTGGTTAGGCAGAATCTAGAAATTCATGCATTTCTTTTAGTTTTACAGCTTAATAAAGTATAGATTTTAAAAATACACCCATGTTTTCTTTCTTTGGTGTCTGTTGTGATGTTTCACCGTTCAACTCTGACTTGATAGTATTAGTCCTCTCTTTCTTTTGGATTGTTGGGGCAAGGTTCTCTCATTCTTATTTAGATTAATTGTTCATTTTGATGTTTCTTTCTTTCTCTTTTAATTTGATGTTTATTATTTCTTCCACTGACAGGGTTTTGATTTGGTTTTAAATCAATTGTATGTGTTCTTTCTGTTTGTTTTTTTTTTTTTGATGCAGGCAGTTAAAGCCTTCATTAGGCTTCATTGGGACTGCATTCAGTGTATCCCAGAGGTTTTGTTGAATTGTGTTTTTATTTTCATTTAATTCCAGGTAGTTTTAATTTCTTCCTTAATTTCTTGTTTGACCAATTCTTCCTTCAGTAATAAACTGTTTAATCTCCATGAGTTTGTGTATTTATTAGAGATTCATTGTCTGTCCATTTTAAGTTTTATTGAATCATAGTCAGATAAGGTACAAGGAGTGATTTCAATAGTTTTGATTTTGTAAAGACTTGTTTTGTGTCCTAGAATGTGGTCTGTTTTAGAAAAGTTTCCATGTGATGCTGAGTAGAATGTATCTTTTGGTGTTTGGGTGGAATATTCTGTAGATACCTGTTAGGTCCATTTGATGTACGGAGTCAATAAATTCTGATGTCTTTCTGTTTTTTATTTTGGTTCAAATGACCTATCTTTTGGAGAAAGTGGGTATTGAACTCCTTACTACTAATGGATAGATGTTAACCCATGCCTTTTATTTCCAATAGAGATATTTCATGAATGGGACACCCCTGATTTAGTGCATAAATGTTCAGGATAGTAATTTCTTCTTTGGTTAACTATTCCCTCAGCAAAAAGGAAGTTTTTCTTCTGATTAATTTCAGTTTGAAATTGAATTTGTCAGACTTTAGGATAGCTGTGCCTGCTTGTTTACTGGTGCCATCTTATTGGAAGGAATACTTTCATCCACACTTTTACTCTAAGGCAGGGCCTATTTTTGGAACTAAGATGTGTTTCTTGTAGACAGAAGATCGATTGATTTTGTTCCTTGATCCATCCAGCCAGCCTGCATCTTTTGATTGGAGAATCGAGGCCATTGATATTCGAAGTTATTATTGGAATGTGTGTGCTTGTTGTTGATTCTTTGTGTCATTTGTGTTCTCAGTGGTATTCCATGTTTTACTAATTATTACTGACTCCTTTCTATTCACAATCTCTCTGCTTTGCTCAGTCCTGTATTTTCTTCAGGTTTCATTTGTTGGATGCAAATGTTTTTAGGCTCTTTATGTGTAGTAAAGTTTTTCTTTTCCCATTAATTATGGCAGATTGTTTATCTAGGTATATTAGCCTAAATTGGCCTTTATAGTCTTTTAGGATTTGGAAGGCATTGCTTCAGGTTCTTCTGGTTTTTAAAGTTTCCATTGAGAAATCAGCTTTGATTCTAATGTGTTTTTCTTTATATGTGACTTGTATTTTTTCTTTTAAAGCTCTCAATGAACTTGTTATGTATATAACTATGGTATGCTGTGGTGATTATCTTTTCTGGTCTTTTCTATTTGGTGCTCTGTATGCTTCTTGTATTTGTATGGGTGTGTCATTCCTTGGTTTGGGGAAGTTTTCATTTATAATCCCAACATCAACCCTAACAGCCACACCAATGCCAACCCCAACTGTATTATTACTATATTATTCAGGGTCCTCTAGAGTAATAGAACTGATTGACTATTTAGAGTGGTTTACAGGCTGTGATCCAGCTGGACCATCAATGGCTGTCTATCAGTGGATAGTAAAAGATCCAGTGGTTGTTCAGACCATGATGCTGTGTGTCTCAGCTGGTCTTCAATATATTCTGGAATCCTGAAAAAATAGGCTCTAATGACAGTAAAGGGATGAACTCACTAGTGTGAGTTAGCACATTAAGGCAGAGCAAATGCTTCCTTCTTCCATGTCCTTTATGTAGTCTGCCACCAGAAGTTATTTCCCAGACTTAGGGAGAGTCTTTCCAATTCAAGTAATTTAATTAAGAACCCCCCCCCCCACAAGTGTACCCTGTCACTGGGATTTAGTTAATTTTAAATGCAGTCAAATTGAAAATGAAAAAAAATAGCCATCACACCACTAAGTCCCAAACTAAACCTCAATCCGAAACCCAATCTAACTCCAGTCCCAACCACAAAACTAGACCCAGTCCCAACCTACACCCCAAACCTAACCTGAACCATAACACTCCCAAATTCAGTCCCAACCCCAAGTTCAACCAAACCTCAAGCTCAGCACCAATGCTGTCTATAACCCCAACACCAAATTAAAACCCAACCTCTATGCCATTCCTAACCCTAGCCCAGCCATAACACTAACCCTGGGCACCATGACCCCAACCTCAACCCCAACCTTAACTACAACAACCCAAACCAAGCACCAGTCCCAACCCTAATCCCGTTCTCAGCCACACCGAAAAAACCCCATCCAAGACCTGACACCATCCATAACCCCACTTCCAACTCCAACTAAGACCCCAAACTTGAACCCAACCTTGACTCTCACTCCAACCCTAACTGGAACCACAGCAATAACCACAAACCAAACTTAACAACAAACCCAACACTAATACCAACCTAAATGAACCACAGCCCAATCTGAATTCCAATCTAGATACCGAGCCCAGCCCCAACCCCTAACCACATTCTAACTGCACCTAACCCAAACTCAATACAGACTCTGTGTTATTGATCCTTACTGCCTTGGAGGCAGTGAGAAAAAGTGATGTAAGTACTTCAAATATTAAAATTGTATTTTCAATTGTAAGAATTTCTTATGCAATGAAATCACTTGATAGGAAAACATAAATCCAGAATCTAACTCCATATCTTACTCTCCTATGGTATTATCTAAATTGCACAATGGCTGATGAGCTGTTTTTTCCATAGTTTGCAGTTAAGATGTTTCTTAGCATCCTACAACAAAGTACAATTCATTAAAAACATCTCTGTGTGCCTTCCAGTTATGGTCACAACTCTTTGACTAGGAAGCCAACTATAGTGCTCTAATAGCATTACAGCCCTAGCTCTAGCACATTAATAAAGGCCTGCTCCTTGGTAGGAAACAAGGGTGGGGCTGCTATTCCAAGCCTAAGGCCTCTGCATCCTGCAAACAAAACAAGTCTTACCTTCAAATGGAAGAGTCTTGTGTGCTTGCTAAAAATGAACTAAAGTCACATTCAAGCTAAGAGTATAAAACATGAAAGATTTCCACTAGCTAATGCTGAAGTGTTATCTTCTAAATCGCAAGCTTATTGCTGGCCCCAGAAAATCCCCTTTCCAAAAACTGACAATAATTACCACACATTGCTTCAGGCACAGCACTGTGGGCAGCAGGCAAAGCAGGTAAGTCCAACTCTCATGCTCATGGGGTCAGCCAGAACTGCACAACATCTAAAAGGGCAAAAGGTGTGGTACAGGTTATGTCAAGACATTTTCCAAAACAGTAAAGCAGAGTGCCCCAAGGCTGCACAGTGGATGAGGAAACGCTTTTTAGTTTATGGGAAAATAAGCATGTCTCTGCCTACAAAAGAGAAACGGGAAACAGCATGCTTTCACGTTAGTTAAATACAATTGCACTTACTTAGGAATAAAGAACTCTCCCTGTGAGAAATGCAGAGCTTCTGACTTCCGCCTTTGCGAACCTGCTTGCTCTTCTGTTTCTCTTCTTCTCCTTTGAGAAGTGAGCACTACCAACATCCACTCAGCTAGCAGATCCTGCTAAATATTAAACTCTCTTAACCAGAAACCTGCAAATATCATCTTCCGTAAAACGTGCTTAGTCCTGGGAAATACCTCCTTTGGGATAGGACTAAAAGGACCACCCTAAGATGGTCACGTGATTATACCAATGCCTAACCCTTTATAAACCATGAAATATTTCTGGTCAGTGTTGTGCCTCTTTAAGCAATAGCTGGAAGCTATAGTACAAACCAATCAAAATCTTCCTTTATTTCCGAGGGTTGAGAATTTCTCACTGGGGAAGGTTGAGGTCTGACCTCAATACCTATCAGGCGATGAAAGGAGGCAGAGTCCCACATTGGAGCACCGGACAGAAATCTCAAGGTCCAAATCAGGAGCAGAAGGAGAGAGAGCGCGAGCAAGGAACTCAGGACCGCGAGGAGGGCACCCACATACTGAGACAATGGGGATGTTCTATAGGGAACTCACCAAGGCCAGCTGGCCTGGGTCTGAAAAAGCCTGGGATAAAACCGGACTCTCTGAACATAGCGGACAATGAGGACTACTGAGAACTCAAGAACAATGACAATGGGTTTCTGATCCTACTGCACGTACTGGCTTTGTGAGAGCCTAGGCAGTTTGGATGCTCACCTTACTAGACCTGGATGGAGGTGAGTGGTCCTTGGACTTCCCACAGGTCAGGGAACCCTGATTACTCTTTGGGCTGACGAGGAAGGGGGACTTGATTGGGGGAGGGGGAGGGAAATGGGAGGCGGTGGTGGGGAAGAGACAGAAACCTTTAATAAATAAATAAATTAATTAATTAAAAACAAAACAAACAAAACAACAACAACAACAACAACAAAGAAAGAGCAGTTAGAAGGCAGGAATTACTAAGAAGCAAGTGAAAACCCTTCTGGGTACCCTTGAAGAAAATCAACAGGAACACAAAAGGCTAGCTACAGTGACTACTGTTGCCATTAATTTCTCTCTCTGTCCCACATACTCTGGGTGGAGAGTAGGGGGCTAACAACCCATGATGATCCTTCTTGCCCTATAGCAGGTGGCTTAGATTATGCTTTGTTGCAGACATGGGATAGGCTAGTCACCTTTTTCCTCTGCTCATTTGGACCATAACACTGTCATATCCAGTGCATACATGGTACTGATGGCCTCAGTGCCTTTTTATTGAAATACTTTAACTACTTTAGGGGGCTATTGTAACTCATGGCAATTTTGCAGATGAAGAAAACAGTGCACACTGGAACCAAGCAGCCAGCTAGATTTGCACAGCTGGTGTACAGTGGAACCAGCTCCAGTTGCCATGGAAACCTTCCCTCAAGGCAGAGAGCCCTGGACTATGAACATAGCTTTCCAGACTGAATTGAGAAGAAAGGCTTCAGTGACAATAAGAGTTCACACTTACACTCCACACTCTCCTTTAGCCCCATTGTCTTTCTTAATGTTGCTACATTGTCACAGGTTTTTAATTTAGATCTACACTTTTGTCTGTGCGCAGACCATCTCCTCTTCCCTGTTGTAAGCTAACTGAAGACAGGGATTGCCAGAAATCTGATACTGGGTCTGGTGAGCTGGCCTGGGAGCAAAGGTGCTTGTAATTGATGATGCAAGCCTGAGCAGCTGAGTTGGATCCTTGGAAACTATGAGAAGGTTAGAAGGAGAGATCTAGCTCCATAGTCTCCTTCACATGCGCACCTTGGCATGTGTACCTACACACACAGTAATACTTTAAAAAAAGAATCTGGCATTGTTTAGATGAATTTTAGCATGGCTTGTGTTGTGTAGCAGCTTCCTCTGAAGTTAAGATTTTCCACTTTGGAGGGAAGCTCTTCAAGGTGCAGAATGTTAAAAAGGAGGTAAAATAACAAGATGTTCTAAGAGGAGGTGAACTCTACCATGTAATTGGAGGTTTCTCTCCTGCCTGCTACTTTCCAAATAACCATTCAGAGGCTTATATTAATTATAAATGTTTGACCAATGGCTCAGACTTATTACTAACTATCTCTTACATTTAAACTAACCAATTTCTATTATTACATGTATATATATAATATATGTATATATAATATACATATATTATATATATCACATGACCATGCTGTTACCCATCTGTTGGCATTGGCATGTTGCTCCTTGGGTGGTTGGCTGGCATCTCCTAGACTTAACCCTTCTTCTTCTGTATGCCTGCTTAGATTTCCTGCCTGACTCTATCCTGCCTTACCATAGGCCAAAGTAGCTTTATTTATGAACCAATGAGAACAACACATATTCATAGCATACAAGATCCCACAGTAATCCCATCCTATAGCTCAGGGAGTATACAACTCAACAGGATACCTTTCCCTTAGAGCTGTAACACATCTGTATCTGAGGCGAGGGGATGTTTATTCATGTCCCTTTAGGAATAATGAATAATGTCACACAGTATTCACTAAACATCTGTTTCTCTTTCCTGTGTCCCCTTTGCTCTAATACTCCATATACATATTTGGTACTTCTAGTTGATTACTTGAATTAAAGAGTGAAGATACACAAGTACTTTCATTTCAGGATTTTAGGCATAAACTGTACACCACTTTTATCTTTTAGGCTTCACTTGGCATGTTTTGTGTTGCAAAACAAATAATAATGACAGGAAGACTTGTCAGAGAACTTGCAGGTGAATTATGTCAGCTTAATAGCAATTCTGCTCCAAAGTAATTATCTGACTTAATGCATTAGTATGACCATTCTTAGTCTGTGGGTGCATTTAAATCCATTTCCCCTTTCTTTTCCTTAGAAAGCATAATGATTAAGCTGCCTACCAACAAATGCAACAGGAAAAAGAAACGAGCAGTCACGGAATGTGACAAATGCTCAGGCAGAGACTGCATTACCCAGAGGGCTGCTCTATGCTCTCAGTTGCTTTATGGATTGGACTCTGTCACACGGGGAAGAAACTGCTGGCTCTACTCTCTGGACTACTGCTTCAGATCCTTGACACTTAGGGCAGAGTGTGCTGTGCATCAAGATTGAAACCACCAAAATCCAGAAGCCTGCAGACAGAATTGGCTACCTCAGTGTGCTTTGCATTTGGAAAGTATCAATCTATAAATTTGGAAGTCACCTGAGCAGGTGAAGCTGAAGTGGAACTGCTAAGCTGGGAAGGCTGTCCCTAAGATGATTCTAAGCTTCACATTAGGCAGTAGATGTGGAGTTTTGGTCTTCTGGAAATAAAGATTCTGTCTTAGGAGGAACAATTTCAAAGTCAAAAAGCACTTAGCATCTTCCCCTGAAATATCCCTCCTGTGATGGGTCAAGCCTTGGCTTCTTAGGAGAAGGGGAACTTCTCAGGGGTTATATGTATAATCTACCAATGTCCCTGCATTGGAGTCTAAACACCAGACTTCCCCTGACTCCTTTACATTATACACCAACTAGGAACTTGACTTACCAAATGCAATAGATAACATTCATGAAGCACTTGACAAAGCTAGTCATTGTTCCGGGACATTTAAATATACATGCTGCAGGATTAATAAAACAAATATTGTGTAAATGGTTTGACTTCAAAATTAAAGTCAAAAGATATGTTACTTTGGAGACGAGGTTTTGCTTTTGTTTCCACAGAAACTGAGAGGCTATGGATTTATTCTGGGCTAAGAAAAATAAGGTTTGATCAAGGAAGACCCCCTGAGAAATCTCTGGTAGGAGCAGATGGCCCAGATGTCTGAGTTCTACATCCAGAACAGATTCAAGATGCTGCCTGAGATGATCAAGCCTCACAGGATACTCCAGCCAGGACTTGATCATAATTCTAAATTTTCTTTAGGTCCCCATAAGATTATCACTGCCCCCAACCAGCAGGAAGTAGCCTGGAGAACTACACCCACATCCCCCCCCAAAAAAATGGACTATGGATATTTTCCTTTGTTTAGAATATTGGTTATAAGTTGTTATGGCTAATGCTCAGGAGAAAAGCTAAACAAAGGATATTACATTCAGAGTTCTTGTTATTTTTTTTTAAAGAGGGGGAAGTGGTGTGGTGTCTGTATTCTGTCAATTATATTTTGAATAAACACTGATTGGTCAGTAGCCAGGCAGGAAGTATAGGTGGGACAACTAGACAGGAAGTAGAAGTGGGTCAATGAGAACAGAGAATTCTGGGAAGAGGAAAGCTTGGTTTGCAGTCCTAGCCCAGGCACAGAAGAAGCAAGATGTGATTGCCTCACTGAAAAAGGTACTGAGCCATGTGGCTAACAGAATTAAGAAAAATGGGCTAATATAAGTTGTAAGAGTTAATAAGAAGCCTGAGATACTAGGCCAATCAGTTTATAGGAAAAAAAAGATGAGTATCTGTGACTTGCTCCAGCAAACAGAGTGTGGCACAAGTTCCCTGTGCATGCTACAGGCTTCTGTTTATTTCAGTTTTAACCATTTTCAAAATCAGTATTTTAAGGAAGCCCACAGTGTCCTAAAGAAGACAGAGGCTATGTGGAGAGTCTCTGAGATTCACTTGGAGAGAGTCACCGTGTGGAGAAGACCTGGAGGATGAGACATGGTGTGGTGGCTGAGTCCATCTGAGAGAACACTGATACTTCCTGATGACAGAACAAAGACCCAGGCATGTTAAGAGAGGCCTTGATGGATTCTGAGCCCAGTCCAGGTCCAGTCAAATGGAGCCACCCGAGTAATAGCAGCTGAGGACCGGAAAACTACCCAGTCACACAAAGAATTCGGAGGAATAGTAAGTTGTTCTCTTAAGGCTGTAAGTTTGGAAATGATCTGTTACACCGTGGTTGGTAGATTATACAGATGACTGTTGAATCCCTCAGGCTTGAAGGAGCAACAGAGAGTCTTTGTAGGGAAAGACCTAAAAATGAGGTTAGAATTAAGGAAGGAAAATCTTTATTATCACATTAAGAAGTTTGGACTTTACCTGTTAAGTTCAGGAGATTTGTAAGGAGGAAATGGATATGGTGGTCATTTTTTCAGGGATGCTAATATAACAGCATCCCAGAGAACAGAAGTGTTGAACACACAGATGTGAGGGGGAAAGGCATGGGTAGGACTGACTGCTGAGCTAAACAGACGCTGTTGAATATCACTGAGCAGTAAGCCAGTCAATGCAGAATCAGTCTTTGAGGAACAGATGTTTCCTGACAAACCATAGCCTCTATCATTTCTTTACCCAGTTTTTCCAGATATGGATATTCTTCCTTTCAAAGATCCATAGACATAAACATGCTGTGCAGTGAAGAGCCAAGCCTGAGGTTTAAAATGAATATTTCAGTTTATTCTCCTTTATCTTTTAGTTGTGTACCTCTGGGAATGTTACTGAAACCAGCTGTGTCTTAGCTTTTCTTCCATAAAATAGATATAGCAACACTTGCTTCACATGGGCATTGTAAATGTCAAGAGAGATGGTGCCTTATGAATAATTTGGGGAAATGACTACACACCCTAATATAAGTACCCAGGAGATTGCTAGTCTTCGTATGATTGTGCTTCAAGCTGATGGTTGTTTTTTTACATCTTCATGCAAGAACTCACGCGAGAGCTGTCTTCAGTTCATGCCTTCCACAGTTAAGCAAGTCATCACCATTCTAAAAACAGATGGAAAGGACATGAAAGAATATGGTCAAGGAATGTTTCACTCCCACTCAGGCTACAGTGTCAAGCACCTAGGCACTGGAACACAGGCTTCCAAAAGGGCTGCGTAGTCCCAAAGTTCTACTCAGTGAAGACAAAGGGAAGATAAAAACTGTATATTCTTTAGCTGTAGTTAGCTTATTCACCAGCCTAGAAGAATATACCATCAAATTGTATTTCACGCTAGCTGAGTCAGGTCCCCCAGGATGCAGCCTGGGCATTGTGACTTCATAAATCTCTTCCAGTGACTAATACACAGCAGTTTGAGAAACAATAGTTTGAGCCACTGTTACTTGGGTTTTCTGTCACTTGAAGCTGAAATCATTTTTAATTTTTAAGTTCTAATTTATAGGTTTGGATTGTGTACTCCAGCCTTGTATGAGCATGAGAATTTCCCGGAGGAAATTTTAAACACTTCAATTCCCAGGCTGTGGGTGGAGCAATCATTTCAGGTTTTCTTGGAAAGGAATTCATGCATCCATGCTGTGCGAAATTTCAATGTATAGGTAAATTTGAGAGGGAGATACAATGTTTTAAGATTTATCTCTTGCTTGCCTCTCTGTCTTATGAGTTAAGGCTGTATTTCTCATGTTTGGATGAGGATAGGAATCACCAGGTATTCTTGTTAAATACGGACTCTGATTCACTAGCACCCAGGTCAATACCTCCAAGTTATATACACCTGTCCTAGTTAGGGCTTCTATTGCTGTGGAGAGGCACCATGACCGTGGCAACTCTTATAATGGAAAACACTTAACTAGGTGGCTTACAGTTTCAGAGGTTTAGCCCACTATCATCATGATGGGAAACATGGTGGTCTGCAAACAGGCATGGTGGGAGCTGAGAGTCCTACATCTTGACTTGCAGGCAACAGGAAGTGGTCTGATACACTGGGCATAGTTTGAGTACATATGAGACCTCAAAGACCACCTCCAAAGTGATCTATTTCCTTCAACAAGCCATACCTACTCCAACAAAGCCACACCTCCTAATAGTGTCACTTCCTATTAGTATCCAGAGACAGATATTGGGGTTCAACATGAAGATCAGAAAAGCAAAGCAGTCAGCCTCTGGCTCTAACCTCTACCTCAGACTGAAAATGGTGATCTTGTCTCCACGAATCCTCAAAATGAGACTAAGCTGACACCTGTCTCCTCCCATCTTATATTTCTTACTAATACTGAGGTTAAAGGCATGCATCACTACCATCTGGCTTCTATGGCTAACTAGTATGGCTACTGGGATTAAAGGTGTGTGCTACAATACCCATATGTACATCAGTAGTATGTCTACATTCAGGTCTATATCTATAAGGTATATACCTATATAAGTATATACCCACTTCTGCTTCTATGCTTCTAAGTTATCATTTAGTGGTTAGTTCTATGAATATAGATTGTTCATAACCAGCTGTAGGACAAATAATAAAAACTCAGAGATAGTTATTGGGGTTCAACCTGAAGATCAGAAAAACAAAGCAGCTAACCACTAGAGAGACCTTTTACCTCTACCAAATCTTCAGACCAAAAGGGCGAGATCCTGTCTCCACAAACCCTGGCACCAGGTGTGGGAGGCTTCCTTATATGCTGTTGGTCGGGAAGTCTCTAGAGGCCCAAACAACACAACTCTTGCTATGCTTCTTTGGTTACATGCCAGAAGTAGAGGGTGAGACCATACTGTGGAAGCACCACACACCTCAGATACAAGGT
>NW_004949119.1:1073697-1077125 GCF_000317375.1 Microtus ochrogaster | reverse complement strand
ATACAAGGTGTGAGACCATACTGTGGGAGCACCACACACCTCACATACAAGGTGTGAAACCATACTGTGGGATCACCACACACCTCACATACAAGGTTTGAGACCATACTGTGGGAACACCACACACCTCACATACAAGGTATACAGAAGCAAGCTCCAAATGAGCAGGGGACTTCCTTCTTTCTGGGTAGTTTAAATAATTCTGGGAGGTCCTATGCAGGTTACCAGGAAAGAAAAGACATAATCAGTCTTACCCAATTGGGAACGTACAAAGTACAGTACAGACTATTGCAGCACAAGAAGCTCACTTGTGTAACAGTGGCACAACAGCTACAGGGCAACCAACTGTTTTTTTAAATTGGATTTGAGGCCCAGTCCACAGAGGAAATCTATGCCTGGTACTAAACATGATCAAAAACATGTGACTGGGTCAGTCACATCCTCTAGGGGAACTTACTACTTCTGTTTAGCTAAATTGACTTGGTGCCAAATTGCCATTTAAATATGTCTGTTTATACCTATAACCAACCAAAAGTTACTTTAATTAATCAGTTAGGCCTCCCTTTGCAGCAAATGATAGTGAATGCAGAGATTTGTGTCTACCCAAGGAGTTAAGAATATATGATGATTTAATGTTCATCCCTACCTAAATGAGACAGTTATGTAATCCATTCTAAGGCACAGAGAACATCATGGAAGAGAGACAGAAAAAATGAAAGTACAGGAAGATGCTGTCATTTGGGTATGACACAGCCATCGTGGTTCTGAACTCACACAACTGTAATTACCTGTATCAGGTTTGCACAAAACTGGCCCTGTCTATAGTCAGCCATGGTTGGGACAAAAGCTCATGGGACCCTATACCTCCTTTCCAAACTATTAGTTACTGATGGGTTTTAGGAAAGGAGGAGTCATTGTCTTCAGTTGCATTCCATGGTGAGTCAGTGTTGTATGGATCCAGGCTCCAGGGTGTAGTTCTAAATCTGCAGCCACACAAAAACCCTGGTGAAACTCAGGGGGTGGTAAAACAAAACAAAAAGATGTGATTACAGGAAAGGGATTTGTAGGAAGAAGGGTTCTGAGAGGCGTGGGAGGGAGGCAAGAAAGAGTAGAAGGTGAGAGTAGTCACGGTGATTTATATATGTGTATGAAATTGTTAAAGAACAAATATCATTATTAAAAATTATACAATATTATGTTTCATAAGTTATAAAAGAAACATTCGTGTTTCATAAATACATTTTTTCTTTTTAAAGAACTGTTGACATAATATTTATTGTGTATTCTTTTTTTCATTAACTCTGTTTCTATAACAACAAGCATATACTTAAAAATTAATTTGCTGCTAAAGGTTTATAAATAAAAAGCAAACATTGTCCCACCATTGCCTTTCCTGATGACTGTTCCTCTGTGGCAGCTGCTTTCAACCCCTTAGCTTTTTCTTCAAATGTTAACTGAATAATAGTCTTGAATTGCTATTTTTTTAATTTATCTATTTTAGATTTTTGGCTAGTGTAGAATGTTCCATATCTTCCTATTATAGAAACATTTTTCTTTTTTCACTGATTGAATATTTCAACCAAGGCTGTAATCGGGTCCGTTTGCAGTCTTTTGCCTGGCAGTTTGAGCATCTATTGATCATTATTGCCTTAATTAAAGATTACATTGGGTACTGATGGCACTTTTTTCTTTTAAAATTCTTTTTAGACAAGGTCTTCTTTTTAGACAAGGTCTAACTGTTCTCAAACTTGCTATGTGATTGGCTGAAAATATCCTGGAACTAAGGTTCTTTCTACCTCCAGCTGCAAAATACTGTGTTTATAGGTGCGAGCCATCATGCTCGGCTTTATGCTGTCCTGGGGGTCAAACCCAGGTCTTTGTGCATGCTAGGTAAGCACTCTGCACATTGACCCACAGATGACTACTTTTCTAAACTCATGTCTTTACTTCATATCCACATATCTTCTTTCCTTTCTCTTTCTCATCAGTGTTATTCAATGTATTACCATTAGTTATGCTCATTATTTTAAATGCTCTAATTGCTCCAAATTTGGCCAGTGAGAGCCCTTCAGGCTAGCATCTCTAACCTTCTGACACAATTCCATTAGTGTCTGAGCATTTCCTCAACCTGGAACATGTCAAAACTCACCTTGAACTCTTCCTGCCCCAGACAATCACACTGCCATTTTCTAAAAAAAGCCTTAATTATTTTTCTGTGGACTGTGGTTTTGCTTTTCTGATTATGAAAACAATACCATTCACAGTATGAAAAAACAGAAGTATAAAGGAACATGTGAAGAAGAAAATGAAAACCACATCACTCTACCACCAATACCTATTATAAGATTCCATGTTCTTCCTCCTGGACTTTAAAGTAGGCATTTATCAACAAATATTTTTTTAACAATTTATTTTTATTTTATGTTTCCTGGTGTTTTACCTGTGTGTATGTCTGTATGAGGGTATCAGAAGCCCTGGAACTAGAGTTACAGACATGTGTGTGCTGCCATGTAGGTGCTGGGAATTTAACCTGGGTCCTCTGGAAGATCAGCCAGTGCTCTCAACATCTGAGCTACCTCTCTAGCCACTCAACAAAGATTTTTAATTTAAATTATGAGCTGATATTGTACCCTGATTTTATCAACTACATCATGAGCTTAGTTTGTAATATACCATCAAGTGCTCTTCAAAAACATAATTTTATGCTTTTTACTATAGAAACTTTGTCTCTGAGTGCTTAGATCATCCCCCAGAGCTTCACCACCTACCTATTGAATAGAATTAAAGCCAATTCACACCTCCTAAGGTGGACCCTAAATCACCATGGACCCATAGAGTGTTAGCTGAGTATCACAAATTATACTGCTGTGAAATGAGCATATCTCTTGAGAACAGAAACTTCCGCAAGGCAATATGATCTATTTATCATATGCCAATCAAGGAAGAGTTAGTCTCTGTGAGAGGATATAGTTCCTTGAATGTAGGCACTGAAAATAAAATTTTAAGGGATTCATTGCCAGTGTACCAATTGTGAATTTTTTTTCAATGTAGTTGACTAGGAACAAGAGATTACTGCTCTATGTCTCCCTTGTAGCATGTCCACAGAATTTTATCAACTGCTCTGTGATTTTCTCATCTAAAAGGTAAGGCTAAAAATTGCTTCTCCTAAATGGCATTGTTATGTAAGTCAAATGAAGCAATAAAGTATTTCTCCTAGGGGCCTGCATGTAATAAGGGATCTATAATTTTGACTGTCAGAATTATCACTCTGACTTGGAATTGAACTAACACTAATGGAAGGGCAGGAATGAGGTAAAGGGTGTGCGGGAAAAAAGCATTGTGGGAGAAAGAACACCCAAGTTTATTGAGCAAGCATGTTCAGTCGAAGAGTTGTATTATTTATTTATTTATTTATTTATTTATTTATT
>NW_004949119.1:1066787-1073180 GCF_000317375.1 Microtus ochrogaster | reverse complement strand
CCTTCTTATTTAGCTTCTCTAGGATCACAAATTATAGGCTCAATGTCCTTTATTTATGGGAAGAGTTGTATTAGTTTTTATGGCTGCAACAGAATACTTGACAACTACAAATTAAGAAGTTCTTTTGGGAGCTCACATTTTGAGGGTACAAACTGTTCATCATAGCAGGGAAGTCACTGCAATAGGAGGCTGGGGTAACTTGTCACCTTGCAGCCATAGTCAGGAAGTAGAAAAAGATGAACACTTGTTATGAACTGGCTTTCTCCTTTTAATTCAGCTCAGAACTCTAGCCCATGGAATGCCACCCACACTTAGGGTGGGTGTTCTCACTTCAGTTAACTCAATCTAGAACCCCCCTCATAGATATGACCAGAAGTATGTCTCCTAGGTGGCTCTAGATTCTGTCAAATTGTTTTATGGAGATTAAACAAAAATTCTCTCATGACAGCTGTTATGATTATGCTAGCCTTCCCTGTCAGTACTTTGTCCCTTTAAGAGACAAGCTCCACCTAATCCCAGTCTCTCCCTTCCCATTGAGGCAAGCTGGTCTCAGCTCCCCACTTCCTCTAAAGAGGCAGCTTTCTGCCTCTCTCCTCCCTTTCCCTTCCCATCTTCTCCCTCTTCTTCCCCACCCCTTTCTCTCTCATCTCCTCATATCCTCCCAATACCCTCTAAATAAACTTTCCATACCCAAGCTCTCTCTGCATGGGTTATTCTGTTTCCCAGCCACAGTCACCCATCTGCCATGGTCCCTGTAGAAATCTTTGAATAACTGAGTAAACTTTTCTTCCAAGCTTCTTTCTTGACATATTTTTATGTATGTGAGTCTAGTACTTTTGAATTGGGCTAAAACAATAGAGCTATTTTTTTTTTGCAGGAAAAGAGTATCAAGCTTGTCATTGAAAAAAGGGAGGCAGGGCTGGGCAGTGGTGGAACATGCCTTTAATTCCAGCACTAGGGAGGAAGAGGCAGGTGGATCTCTGAGTTTGAGGCTAGCCTGGTCTAGAGAGAAAGTTTCAGGACAACAACCAGGGCTACACAGAGAAACCTTTTCTAAAAAAGAAAACAAAAAACAAACAAAAAACCCAAAACAAAAAACCAACCTCTTTTCCCTTTCCCCCCCAAAAAAAAGAAATAAAGAAAGAAAGGAAAAAAAGGCCTTAAACTTGACTTTAAAAGCATCCAAGGAAGCTCATTGCTTCAGGACTTTTGAAGCATCTGTTCTCCTTTCTGTGTCCTTTCAAATCTTTCATAAAAGTGGAAGGCCACACTTGCGTGGTACAAGCTCATGCAGAGGCCACTTCTCTGTGTGATGGTTGGTTTTAATACCAAATTGTCATATATTAAAATAACCTAACTAGGGAGTCTCAGCTGAAGTGTTATCCTGGCTACCTTAACTGACATGGGAAGATTTATCTTAAATGTGGAGTCAGACTCTCTCCTCTGATCACCTTGGAAACTCACATACATATTTACACACATACTATACACACACATCCCTCCATCCCCCTCCACATACGTACACAAATAATGAAAAAGAAAAAGTGAACATTTAATTTGGCTATGCTAATTTTCATACTTGACAGTCAGGGTGCCTATTGGATAATGTGGGAGTTCCCTCTGTGTGCTGTGATTACCATTAATGAATAAAGAAACTGCTTTGGCCTATAGCAAGGCAGAACTTACGTAGGCAGGGAAAGCTAGGCTGAATGCTGGGAAAAGGAAGGCAGAGTCAGAGAGATGTGATGGATGTGCCACCAGAGACAGAAGCACTGAAACTTTGCTGGTAGGCCACAACTTCGTGGTGATGCACAGATTAATGGAGATGGGTTAAATTCAGATGTAAGAGTTAACCAATAAGAAGCTAGAGCTAATGGGCCAACCAGTGCTTTAAATAATATGGTTTCTGTGTGATTATTTTGGGGCTAAGTAGCCAGGAACCACCAAGTGGCTCTCTCCTCCAACAATTAGATTCTAATGCGACCCATTAAGCAACTGGAAAATCAGAGTAAAAATTTTGACCTTTAAAACTACACATGTCCAGATATCAAAGGCAAGGTGGACACTTGCCAGATATTTTTAGGAATATATCCTTTAGCTCCTTCACCATGCATAGCTGAAGTGCATGGCTATACCTCACTTTTGAAGGACTTGACATCATATGAAAGCGTGAAAGACACAGTTACTGCAGCTGGCAGTGGATTGGAATTCAGAGATCTTCCCCCACACTGAGCAGTGTTTTCAGAAGGCTTCTCTCAACTCAGGGTTTCTAAAAATGTACTGGACCAACAGTTTTGGGTCAGGAGTTGAGAGAATCTTCTACAGAATGTTTCTGGAATAATCCATTGACCTCAGGCAATTGGACTAGCTATATCATACATCCATAGGCAGAACTGAATATTTAAGCAAAAAAAACAAAAGAAAACAAAACCCCACTCCCAAGAAACCAAAAAAGGAAGGAAGAAAGAAAGAAAAAAAGAAAGAAAGAAAATCCACCAAAAAACAGGAAATATGCATTGAAGGTAATGAGGGATGAAGGAAGAGGAGGTAGGGACAATGGCAGCTGTCCAGCCTCCCTCACCCATTCATTAAACACACACTTTGCTGTGTCCATTGTGTGCTGGGCTCTATATCAGTTATGTGAATCGTCTTGTGTGAAGGTGCTCTTTTTCTTGAGACAAAATGTGTCAGAGCCATTATAATGGTGGCTCCAGACAGCCACAGATCATTGACAAAGGCCCTCAATCTTTACAGTGCCAGAAGGGTCTAGAAGAGATTTAAGGGTTATCTGATAGAATTCCAAGGACAGGAGACACAGGTTTGATCACAGAAGAATCCCTCAACCTGTCCTTCTCAGGTCCTGTTGGCACTGACAGCCATCACTTCACCTGCTACTAATACCTAACCATAGGGGATACTTGGCTCGAATTCTTTACCTTGTTTAGGATCATGAAGTTCAATAAATGAGAGCATTCTTGTGGCTGGGTCAGGCTGACCAGGGTAGAATTAACAACTGTTTTCATCATGTTTTGAACTACACTATTTTCTGTAGCTGAAATTCTGCTTTTAAAGGAGAGAGGAGGAAATAAAATACTCATCATGATTTAAAAATTCTAAACACAAAGGATGAGGCTTGATCTACCTTTCAATCCCCCCCACATAGAGAGATGGGGCAGAGGGAGGGAGAGGGAGGGAGGGAGAGAGAGAGAGAGCACTCTAGTACTTATTAGATCATTACAAACTAACTTTTGAAGTCCCCTCATTTTCTGTAAAGATGTTTTTGGAGGGAGTTATAAAAAAATGCAACTGTGGGGCATGGGAAACAAACAAAAAGCCACCACCACCTCGGGGACTCCCACGCATCATCACATGCTATCAGTACCAGCAACCAAAAGAAGTGAGCAAATAGCTTGGCCAGGAGCTCGCGGGAGTCACCACAGACTATACCTTGTAGCTAGCTGTACATCTCCACCCCGCACCAGGTCCTGCCCGCCTTTGTCACAGCCCTACAGTTTACCGGGCTCAGCTGCAGGCAGGTTTCCAGCTTCTGGTGTGCACACCTACAGGGGCAGGTCTATGTCTGTTTGCCCTTTAAGCAGACACCACATTTTCTTGGGACGACAGATAAGTGCAGCAGACAGAGGCTCCTGGATGGTGCTATCGTCCTGGCGGCGCTCCAGGGTGACCGAGAATAGAGAGCAGTTCACGTGTCTGGTGTAGGGCTGCTGAGGTGTGACTGGATGCGAAAGGACAAGAACTGCTTTGGCACTGACATTATCAGAGCTTGGGTGGCTCTCAACGCAAGTTCCGGAAAGCTAGGCATCTGTTCCTGGCAGCCATCCATTGGCCATGTGACATTTGAGATCATGAGTTAAGTTTAGTAGAAGTTTCTAGAAAGGCAGGTTGTCATTTGGGTGTTGCTATGTCTCACATAGCATTTTAAATTTTGTAAGGACAGTGAATATCTAAATAGTTAGAGAGAGTCGGGGGTGGGGTGGGGTGGGTGTATCTTACCCTTATTGCACTGTCCTAACTCCAGGCCCATAAGGGGCAGCACGTGCCCAGATCTGACCAACGCCTCCATCCCTTCTACCATACTCCCTAAACTCACCGTCTCCCTCTCTCCAGCTACCCTCCTGCCTTGGAAATTTAATACATAATTGACCCCAAAGTGACCCTTCAGCTTTCACACTCTGCCCAGTCTATAGCTCTTGGCACCATCACCCACAGAAACCCCTCTTCCCTCCTCTTTCCCCTGCACTCCCCCCTCTTCTCTCCCATCCTGTTGCAGCCTGCTGTTTACGAGGCTCACTTCAGTCCTACACAGGCTTCTTGCTTACTGCCTGCCTACCTCCCCTTTCCCCTTCTCTCTCTCCCCATCCCTACTCTCTCCTGGTTCCGTAGGGGTTTCTGAGGCAACTTCATCATTAACTGTCTCCTTCCCTCTGAGCCCCATCCCAGGCTCAGGGCTCCACTTCCCATATCTTCTTCCTTGGGTCCCTCACCCAAATCCATAACTTAAATTTTCCAGGAACTCCTCAGTTCTTCCCCAAAGTTCACACATTTGGAGACATATCCACCAAGATATCCCACAGAAACCCTGAGCTCAACACAGCTAAAGCTGAAAGCAGCCTCTCATCTCAAAACAGAATTGCCCTTTTTAGAGGACATCCTCCTCCATGAGCAAGAAGCGGGAGTGTCGTCCTAGAGTCTTCATACATTGGCATTTTGTGCCAGTAAGACATTGTCCCTACAAATGAAGTCTCCATTAATGAAATAAGTAAATTGTAACATGTAGAAGGAGCAGCGGGCTGCATTCCTGCCACCCGGCTCCTGGCCACCTGGCTAGCTTATACCCTGAAATAATTACATGGAAACTGTATTCTTTTGAACACTGCCTGGCCCATTAGTTCTAGCCTCTTATTGGCTAACTCTCACATCTTGATTAACCCATTTCCAATAATCTGTGTAGCACCACGAGGTGGTGGCTTACAGGGAAAGATTCAGCATGTCTGACCTGGTGGCTGGCTCCATAGCATCTGACCTCACTTCCCTTCTTCCCAGCATTCTGTTCTGTCTACTCCATCTATCTAAATCCTGCCCTATCAAAAAACCAAGGTAGTTTATTTATTAACCAATGAAAGTAACACATAGACAGATGACATTCCTACATCAGTAACATATCTTCTTGTACACACACATACACAAAAGAAAACCAAGCTATTCAGCCTTTCCAAAAGTAAAAGAGGGGATCCTGCTATTGTGAAACTAGGAATAAACCCAGAAAACATTATGCCAACAGATGCTGAAAGTCAAATATTGTGGGATTGTTTATTGCATTATACACTAGCAATTGACTAAGGGAATAATAAAGACACAACTTTAGATTCTTTTAGATATTCTAAATCAGAAATATTTTGTGCATAATTTGAATTATTCCCCAAATATTTATAATGATGACCCAATCATGTTATGTGGCTGTCCTGCCTCCCTCCCGCTTTTCCCCCTCCTCCTCCTCCTCCCCCTTTCTTCTCTCTTCGTCCTTCTCATTAAGTATGCCAGGGTAGCCTCCAACTAACAGATATCTGCTTACCTCTGGCTGGGATTAAAGGCTTAGGCACTGCCCCCAGCCTTCATTCTAATGATGGACTCAGGTGGCTTCCAATTTGTTATAACAGTTACAAATAACAATTAAATAGCACTGTGTGCCTGTTTTTCATAATTCCTGCTAGTAAATTCATCTGTCAAAACATGCCTATTTTAAGGTGCTTGATATACATTGTCAAAATGCCTTCCTTCCAGAAAGTTTTTTTTTTTTTTTGCCAGTTTTCTCCTTGTTAAACTGGAGAAGGCATCCTCATTAAACTATTTCCCAATACTCAGAAAGACAAACACTTAAAATTATAGATTTATGCTAGCTCTTATTGTTGTTTTTTTCTTTTTCTTTGTGTGTCTGTGTGTGAGAAGGGTGCTGTGTGCACCTGTGAGCCATGTGGTCCACTTGTTTCCAGTGCTGGGTTACAGTCACACCAGCACACCCAGCTCTAGCACACAGCCTGGGGATCTGAGCTCAGGTTCTCATGCTTGCGTAGCCATCTCCCCAGACCCTGCCATTTTCATTTTTTATTTCTTGCACTGTGAACAAGATTGAAGCCCTCAATATTCTGAAATGGCCATTTATAAATTGGCTTCCTTTATAAGATGCTTGTTTATATATTTGAGACTTTAGTTTTTAGTAGACATTGTCTACATTGTTTATATTGTTCTTATATCAAATACTTTTTAAAAAAATTTTTTATTGAGAAAAAGAGAAAAAAGTTTCTGCCTCCTCCCAGCTTCCCATTTCCCTCCCCCTCCTCCCACCCTTCTCCCCCTCCCCCCACTCCTCTCCCC
>NW_004949119.1:1055350-1061200 GCF_000317375.1 Microtus ochrogaster | reverse complement strand
TGTCCTCCTGTTGTGAGGTCGCTGGGTTCTAGTGGTTTCATGTTGTTCTTCAGATTGTTGGGTGAATTCTTGCATTGGCGCCTGCCCATCTCTTCCTCCGAATGCTCCCCTATGGATCTTCTTTTACAGGATCAGGACTCCTTGCCCACTGATGTACCTTCCCAGTGATGTCACTCCCCAGTGATGTCTCTCCTGGTGCCGAGATCAGATCTCATGCTGGTTGGGTAGCTCGTAAACAAAGCTCCTACCTTGCTTGCTGCAGGCAGGCTATTGGAACCAAGGAGCTCCTGCCTGCTAGGTTGCCCTAGGGATTTGGACCCAGAGCCCCAAGAGGGAAGGGAGGCAGAGAGGGGGATGGTTCTGGATGCAAGCTGCGTGGGATAGGAAGAGAGAGGCAGTATGCTGGGAGTAGAGGCCCAGCAGGAAGCCCAGGAAATATAGGGAGGATGAGGAACTTCTGAGTTCCCTGTCCTGGCCTGCTGCCGCGGATCCAAATCTCACCCCAATGATCCAAATACTCTTGTTTATGTTTTATATTTTTCATAGTTTATTGTCACATCTCTAATTTTATTAACTATTTTCTTTTTAAATATAGGGGATTTTACTGTTTATTTAATAATATCTTTTGTTAAGATTTTTCTATTGACTTTTAACCTTAGAAAGGGCTTCTTTGTCCATAAAACAAATATTAACTATCCACATTTTCATGCTTTGATGTTCCTTTTATTTAATGTTTTAATCTACTCAAATTTATTTTGACATGTCATGTGAAGTAAAGTTCTGAATATTTGAGTCTTAAAACTTAAGCAGTTGTATAAACATGACTCTTGGTAACATTATAATGTTTTTCATTGAATTGAATTTCCAGACAAAATTGATAATAGGAGGTCAGGATAATGTTTAATGATTAAATTAAAGTTCTTCTTAATGTAATTTGAAATGCAAGTGAAGGATCTGCTATCCCAGGAGTAGGGCAGAGTGGGGTCAGATATGACTAAGACCAGGGAAGATGGCTGAATTCCACTTCAGAAGGTACCTTCGGCTGATGAAAAGAAAACGCAGGAGTCTTTTGGAAGTTCAGCCCCAGAAGCAATCATCCATACAAATGATTGATTAGCAATGCCTGGATAGGATATCACCATTCCCATTTCTTGTGGGGGATCTATAAATACAGAAAGATAGGAGTAATAAAGAACAGATGGGTGAGATATAATTTTAATTTGTATCACTTCACATCTAAACAAACCTTAATTTTGAGCGCATATTAAGCAACACCTTCCATCTCTACACAATGCTAAAAATGCTAAAGATCATAGGACCTCTTTATAAACAGAATCAGTTCACATTTTTTTCTGCAAAAACCTAGGCTGCCTTAATTGATATATTTACTCCCAAGTTAGGAAGGGCTCCCCAAGAGGATAGGAATCACTATTGAGGACCTTCTCTTCCCTGTGTATCAGGCATGAGATAAGTTGTTTGCCTTTGTTGGAAAGTCTAGGTTTTGTTTGGGAAAGTCAAGTATAAAACCCTACACTGCTTGGCAAGGACTTTTGGGTTTGGCTTAGGCCAAAAGCAAGCTACCATGTCTCTTCTGAGTCCTGAGCAATCTGTTATATGCCCTTTTACAATTGTCATCATAGCAGAAAGGTTTGTTCTTTTTTATTTTTTGCAAAACAAATAAACAAACAAATAAACACTTATTCAGAGTACTGTAAGACTCAGCAAGAGAAATCAGATCTTATTTAAACCAAGGCCTCCTTGGCACAAACTCAGTAACATGGATACTCTATTCTACCCAGGTAGAGTAGAGAACACAGGGTTCATTCTTGAAAATTTCTTGGAAAGCCTCGACTTCTTGGAAACAGAAATATGGCAACAATCCTCATCTTGTAGCAAAGTTCTTATTTGATGCATAATTTTTGATGACTGGCTCCTTCACAAAGCCCACTCTCAAAATTTCTCTTTGAAGCTGGGTTCATTCCTCAGGCTGAAGGAGGTTGACCAAAGGCAGAAGTTGTTCCCTACAGTCTCTGTATTCATAAACCCAGATGAGTTGTGTATGTTGCTTTCAGAGCACAACTTGGCTTTCCCAGAATCCCTGGGTTCATGGTGCATCCCAGACCTCTGACTTTCTACTTTATGGGTTTGAGCTGTGGGTGAGTAAATGCTCTCTGTACATTGGAAGCTGTAAGATTATTAAAAGGCAACAATAGAGAAGGTAGAAAGAAAGGGAGTCTTGGTCTGACAGGAGGTGGGACCATGTTTGCTATTAGCGAGGGGATATCTCTGTAACTCATGTGTGAATGGCTAAAAGCCTATGGAAGAAGATGGGATGCAGCTTCATATGGGGACAGAAGTGACTTCTATAATCCACAAGGGTAACTGGGAAGTCTTTTATCATTCTATCTCTGAGAAGATAAAAAAAATTCAGGGTAGGGGTGTTTTAACTGTTTTCTGCTGAGGAGGGTCTTTGTCAGAGGGGGTAGTTCTGGGTCCATTGAAGAGTGGGTCCTCTGGTCATGTAGCAGAGGTGACCTACCGCCATGGATCAGACGATTGCCGTCCTGCATTTTTGAAAACACTTGGAAAATAACTATTAGAGGATTGTAATCAGCTGATTCAGTTACAGTAGAACTGAGAGATTTTCTGGGAAGATTAGGGGAAGGGGAAGAGCAGAGATGGGAGAGACAGAGCGGACCAGTGAGAGAAAGTGAGCATAGAGTTGGTTCAGAATGACCACAATTGGTCCCATGGCCCAGACAGCTACACCAAAACGAACTAGCAGAAGTAGCAGGAGTGATCAAATGAAGGGGAGAAGAAAAAATAGAGGAGTAATGTAAAGAATTGCATGTGGCCTGGGGTAAAAGGATGAAGGTCCCTTTTAGTCAGTTTCTCCACAGAGTCTAAAAGGTCTTTTTGCAAAAATCATTTAGGAACAAATAGAGCTCTTGTAGGGTGAGGGCTATTGGGGGAGCTTACGTGGAACAATTGTTTGTGTGTAAGACGAAGTTCAGTAAGTAAAACATTTAAAAAACAGGATAAAAACGTAAGTGTGAGGATAATTTGGAGGAAAGCAGTGATCCAGAGGAGGAGCCAGAGGTGGAGGGAACTAGAAGCTCGTACGTAGGAGGAGGAGCTTTGGCATTAAGTTTTTGTCTAGTCCCTGTCTTTAGGTGGCCCCATTTCAAACAAGTTAGGATTTGTTGGTGTGGAAGCAGCGTCATGGAGGAAGGCACAAACCATCCTTAGCTGTGCTCATAACTATTCTATGTAGTACTGCAGCGGTCACGGGGTCGAGCTGGACCTGAGAGATAACCAAGCTGCTCTGAGCTGGAGAGACAGAGGTTGGCTAAGGCAAAGACGGCTTCAGTACAGTTGTTTTAGTTCCGAGTCCCCGAAACAATGTCCAGAGTGGCAAGAAGAGGGATGAATTGGATGGCTCGTGGCCTATTAATTCCCTTTCAGGCGTCACCCAGTCTCCCAGTAACTGCTTCAAAGTTAACAGAAAGGTGGCAGCTGGAGTGCCTCATGTCCATCCAAGGGGTCACAGTAAAACTTAACAGCTGACAAAGATCCAGAACATAAATCAGGTGATAATATTTGTACACATTTGTGGGGAGCATTAAGAGATAAAGTTACAAGAGGAAAACTTTTACATCAAGGTTAGCATGAATCAATATGATGTAAGGTTAAATATAGAATTAACATAAATTTAAATGAAATTGTACAACTAGCTAATTTACTAGACAATTACCAGAGTTCTGCAGAAGGATAAAGTAACTGTAATTAGCTGTTTGTTACATCAGACTCCTGCATGAGGAACAAGTACCTGGAAGTTATGTAAAAGAAGCCAGCTAAAGTCAGCATCCAAGGGACAAAGCTGAACAGAAAGCGTCTAAGTGGTACTCCTTGCTTCCACATATGATAAACTTTGTATATTTGTTTCATTTATTAACAATATCATCTATTATTTAATGAAGATAGAGTATCTTCACATGACTTTTGGTTAGAAACAATTTGGTGAGGTAAAATTTTGAAAGTCATGCCAAAAAAGATGATTTACTTTATAAAGTTTTCTAAAACTAATCCTATTAACAGAACTTTCTAAAAATTTCTAACTTCTCATTTCATGCACTCAACCAACAGATGAAAGATGAATCCTTTCCCCCTGGCTTGCAGCGCAGAGGCCACACCATGCCTGGAGTTAGTATAAAAGACGTTAACCAGCAGGAGTTCGTCAGAGCTCTGGCAGCCTTCCTCAAAAAGTCCGGGAAGCTGAAGGTCCCCGAATGGGTGGACACAGTCGAGCTGGCCAAACACAAAGAGCTTGCCCCCTATGATGAGAACTGGTTCTACACACGAGCTGCCTCTACAGCACGGTACCTGTACCTGCATGGTGGTGCCGGGGTTGGCTCCGTGACCAAGGTCTATGGAGGACGGCAGAGAAACGGTGTCAGGCCCAGCCACTTCAGCAGAGGCTCCAAGAGTGTGGCCTGCCGCATCCTCCAAGTCCTGGAGGGGCTGAAAATGGTGGAAATGGACCAAGATGGGGACTGCAAGCTAACACCTCAGGGACAGAGAGATCTGGACAGGATTGCCGGACAGGTGGCAGCTGCCAACAAGAAGCATTAGAACAAAGGATGCTGGGTTAATAAATTGCCTCATTCATAAGAAAAAGAAAAGATGAAAGCAGTCAGTCATATCAAATCTGTAATAAATAGTTTACATCATAGACTGAATTAGCAAGGCTAAAGCCAACTCTTCTCTTCTTTTGTGGATGGACAGATCTCTAGGTCATCACACACTGATAGCAGTAAGCAAATTTATTAACATTGCTCTATTTAAAAATAGATTGGATATTTAGAGGCATAATTTGTAAACCAAGATAACAATATTAAATGAGCTTTAGAGATACTGGCTTTTGAAATTGCTTAGAAAACATCTATAAGCATCCACTGCCAAAGCCTTTGAAGTCCTTGTAGACTCCAAGGTGAGAATACAGGCGCTGGCCCTAGACCACTCTATCTAGGTAGAGATTAGATTAGATCCTCAAAGCACCACAGGTGAACCCAGGTTGGAGAGAGCTCCGTCATCAAACTCGTCTCATCCTGAATAATCTGAGAGCCGAGGAGATCACTTAATAGAATCATTTGTTGACTTTATACTATAAACCAATTGTCAAAGACACCCCTTGGATATTCCGAATAACTTTGCAAAGCTGAGAGTTTGATGGCAGAATCTGGTAGCTAGGGCATGCACCCTTAAATTAGGTTTTGCTAAGAGGAAGGATGAAATGCCAGGGTAAAGGGCATTGCCGAGTGAACTAGCATGCAGGCCTATCTAGTCGAGTGGTTACCATTCACAGGACCCTCATACGTTGGTTCGGAAAAGATTGAGGTTAGAGGAATTACGTGTTGTTTGAGACATTTGGGATGTGGGAGCAGACACTAAGATCCTCCATTGTGCAAAAGAATACATTCGTCTGTCATATGAGACATGACTCATTGTTTCTTTATATAAAGTTTTTTTTGGGGGGAGTTGACCTATATGTCCAGAACTGGTCAGGCCTACACGGCCAGAGGTCAAAGGGAAAGACTTCTGGCAGGCCTTGTTTCCATGCATCCTATCCTATGTTTAGGCTAACACGCAGCTTACATGGTGGGATGATGCTCACTTGAGGGAACTGCTTCAGCCTGGGGGTTTCCTGCCAGGAAAGTATATTGTAAATTTAACCCATTTCCTGATCTCCCGGTGCCAGGAGAGCCAACATTGGGGTGAGTTTCTGACCCCGCGGTGCAAGCCCGGGACAGGGAACTCAGAAGTTCCTCAACCCCCTATCCTTCTTGGGCT
>NW_004949119.1:1044750-1048380 GCF_000317375.1 Microtus ochrogaster | reverse complement strand
ATGAGAAGCCAAGGACAATGGCACGGGGTTTTGATCCCACTTAATGTGCTGGCTTCGTGGGAGCCTAGCCAGTTTGGATGTTCACCTTCCTAGATATGGACGGAGGGGGGAGGACCTAGGATTTACCACAGGGTAGGGAACCCTGACTGCTCTGCCGACTGGAGAGGGAGGGTGAGAGGAGTGGGTGAAGGGGGAGAAGGGTCTGAGGAGGGAGAGAAGGGTGGGAGGGAAATGGGAGGCTGGGAGGAGGCGGAAACTTGTTTTTTTTCCTTTTCTCAATTAAAAAAAAAGATTAAAAAAATAATTAACCCATTTGACTCAAGCATCAATCTTTTATAACCACTTTTTAAAATATACCTGATTTTAACTGTTACTTTAAACAAACTTTAAGTTAACTTTAACTTGTTTTGCTTTACTTGCTTTGGTTAATTTTGAAAATATATGCAGAATGCTATAAGATGGGAGACAACAGAAGACTATATGATGGGAGATAAAACTTGTTCTCTCCCTCCAAGCTTGTCTCTGTAGATAAAGTACATGGCGTGATTGATAATGAACCCTTGTGTATATTAATTATCTTTAATAGTTTACTGTGTTAGTAGTTCTTTTGTAAGATTAGAATTTTATTTTATTTTTTATTGTTTTTATTGTGCTATACTTTGAACATGTGTCTTTGTGGTATGAATGAGCTTCCTTCAGGTATATATTCAAATGTGGTATTGATGGGTCTTGAGGTATTGTTTCCTAATTTTCAGAAAAATGACCATACTGATATCCAAAGGGGCTGTATCAGCTTGCACTCCCACCAGCAATGGAGGAGCGTTCTCCTTACCCCACAGCCTCTTCAATATAAGCTGTCATCAGTGTTTTTGATCTTGGTCATTCTGACAGGTGTAAGATGGAATCTCAGAGTTGTTTTGATTTGCATTTCTCTGGTGGTTAAGGATGTTGAGCATTTCCTTAGGTGACTTTCAGTCATTTGAGATTTGTCTGTTTAGAATTTTCTGTTTAGGTATGTACCCAATTTTTTATTGGATTATTTGTTCTTTTGATGTCAAGTTTCTTGAGTTCTTTGCATATTTTGGAGATTAGTTCACTGTCTGATGTGGGGTTGGTGAAGATCTTTTCCCATTCTGTAAGCTGCTGTTTTATCTTGCTAATCATGTCCTTTGTTTTACAGAAGCTTCTCGGTTTCAAGAGGTCCCATTTATTAACTGTTTCTCTCAGTGTCTGTGCTGCTGGGGTTATATTTAGTAAGTGTTCTCTTGTGCCAATGAGTTCAAGTGTACTTCCTACTTTCTCTTACATGAGGTTCAGTGTGGTTGGTTTTATGTTGAAGTCTTTGATCCTTTTGGACTTGAATTTTATAATTTTAATTACTAAAAATTATAATTCTAGAATTGAAGATTCTTTAGTATCAAAATAAACTTTAAATCATAAGTCCACAGAGAGACTACAAACCTCATTTTCTTGATCCTTTTATAGCATACTTTTACACAATGCCAGTTCTTTATATGACTCAGTTTCATCAAATACCTAAAACTTAAAATTAGTAAAGCCTTGAATGAAAAAAGACATAAAAGGGAAGAAAAGGACATGGCTGTTCCTAGCTGTAGTGGAGGGGAAAGTTTATTGTAGATACATGGAAAAGCGCAGCCAGAGGCAGGAATATCTGGTAGAGTCCAGAGAGGACATGACCAAACTAAATCGGACCATGTGGGAGAGGGGGAGAAGAATGGAGAAGGGGAAGAGGGGAATCAGGTGTAGCAGCCAGGAAGACAAAAGTCCAAAAAATTGTCTGGATCATATAAGAAGAACTGCTGGGGAAGGGCAGCCCAGCCCTTGGTCTGAAGAGTTCAGTGTAGAGATCATGGTATGCCAGTTATACCATGCAATAGATAGGGATTGATGGATGCTTGAAAAACCTAGCTAGCAGCCAGGTTGGCTTTGATATGCTAAAGAGGCACCTCAGTCTTTTTCCCTGGGTTTGAAACTTAACAGACATAAGTGATTATACATCTTTAAGTCAGTTTCTATTAGCTTAAATAGACTATTATAATTTATGGAATTTATAACCTTAATTATTAAACATATGTTACATAGACCTTCTTCATGGTTTCATCCTAATCTGTTATTTGTTGGGAGTGGGCAGGGCTTATTTCTTAAAAGGACAGTACAAGTCAGTAGCAGATCATAACATTCCCATCTCTCTCTTATAATAAAAAGGCAGGAAATTAGGCACAACAGGTTTAAAGAATTGGGATGGCGGATTCTCAAGACTTCTTCCTGCTTATTTGTAGGCATTGTCTTGTGGTGGGGGAGGGACTGAAAAAGCTGGTCACTTTACTCCAGTCCAGGGTTTGTGGTTTGGAATTGTCTGGTATCTCTTTGACCTGGCAAGTTTAGGAAGAGACAAAAAAGTTTCACGACCAGGGAATTGAGAAGGGTGTATCTGATAAGTTTAAGGTAGTTGCTTCAATTTGGCTCCCTGGAACTCACAAGAATGCTTTGGGTTTGTGAAAACATAAGTTTTAGACATATACATTCTATAAACAGTAGCATATTTATGTCAGAATGACTGTGACAGATGGTTTTGCACAATGAAAAGTATCTTTAAGTCTATGGAGAGAGATTTGATAACTTGCATTTGTCCCCAAACCTTTAAAACTTGCAGGTACACACCTTAATAATTTTACTGAAAATTGGTTGGTGAGGCTTTCCTTTTAAACCAACAAAACTTCTCAACTGTCAAGTTGCATCAGAGATCTTTGAGAAGGATAAAATTTTACTTAAGGAGTTATTGATTAAAAAACGACAAAGAACTTATTTGGTTGGCATCTAGAGCTACTCCTCCATGGTCGCTGAGGGTCATATTTGCCTTTTGCTATGTAGCGCAGGGCCTGCCGGGTTTTAGAAGATCTTGTGGGTAAGAAACCTGTAGGAAGACAAGCCTACCTTGACTTGAGCAGCTAGGCTGTCAATTCCAGTGATTCTGTCCATGTCTGGAGATCTTCAGTTTAGATGAAAGGCAGTTTACCCAGTGGTCAGCACTTGGCAGTTGATGAAGCAAATTGTCAATGGATGTTGTTGTGTGCACATTTGTCTTCTGTCTTCTTTGGAGGAAATAGAGTACTGCTAGGAGCAAACCTGTCTCTGTTATTAAAAGTTTTTAACAATTAAACATTTACGTGCCATATTCCCCAGCTCTCTGAGCAGCTGAGGGCTGTTTATCAGGTGTAACTACAGTATAGAACCTGCCTGGAGAACTGAGTCCAAGCTTGACAGTAATGGTTCTCAACTTAACAGGTGATACTTGTATTTGTGAAAAACAAAGAAGGAAAAAAAAACTGTTTGCAATAGAAGCTTAACTGTGGAACCGACAATGGTAGAGAACAGCTCAACATATCCTAAGGCAGAGGTGGATTTCATATACAGTAGTCTTTGTAAGAGACTTAAAAGTACATACCAATTTAAAACATGAGGCTTATTGTTTTTGTAGTCTGGAATGAGATACAACGAACAGGCAATTATAACATTTAACAGTAATATACATGTATTCACACCCAGTTGAATTTAACATATTAAGCTGTTCTCCAATATTGTCAGTTCTACCATTAAGCTTCTATTGCA
>NW_004949119.1:1040863-1043950 GCF_000317375.1 Microtus ochrogaster | reverse complement strand
TGGGACCAGTACCTCACCAGCTCTTTATAACTGATAGCAGTGGCACCTCCTAGTTAGGTCTCATGGATTATCTTGTCCTGGTGGTTTACTATGTGTGTGCATTGTTCTTATTGAATGCAGGTAGGACCATATTTACTTACAGTGAGGGAAATCTGTGTCACCCATGTGCAAGGATTGCCAAATGCCTCAGATTTTTTTGTGGGGGAGGTTTCATGACAGGGTTTCTCTGTGAAGTCCTGGCTGTCCTAGAATTCACTCTGTAGACCAGGCTGGTCTTGAACTCAGAGATTCCCCTGCCTCTGATTCCTGAGTGTTGGGATTAAAGACATGCAGCACCACCGACGAGTTCAGATTTATATTATTTATTTATTTAGGGCATCAACAGAATATAATACATGCATATACACATGCACATATAGTCACAGACATACACACATAAGTAGATAAACATAACCACATAATACACATATAGACACACATGCACATATAGACACATATATTTATGCACACATATTCACATACAGACATACACAAATACATATGCACACACACATAGACATATACATTCTTATGCATACACATGCACTCACTCATAAACATAGACCATATACATATATGTACACACATATGTACGCACAAAGATATGCACAGATATGCATCCGTATGTGCACACACACATATGTTTGGCTCAGCTTACTTATGAGGCCTGACTTGGAAAAAAACAATGTTGCAATTCATGAAGCAGACCAAGAAAAATCACTAAATAAGTAGTTATCACGAACACAGCAAATCTGTAAATTACTAGGACGCATGCATAAACAGCCTGTATACAAATTATACAGGCTTTGCTCTAAATACTATGTGGTTGCAATTCAAGGTGAAAGAAACTAAATCAGGTGAAAGACTGTTGTGTGACAGGATTTCCTTGATTTTAATATTTTATTGTCATTTACAAATGTTTTCTTAATCATTCTTTGGCTCTCTTCTTCCAGGCCAGGCATTTCAATGCTTGAGAGCATCACCTGTGTGTGTTCACAGGACAATTTAGTGCCTTGTACAGGGAAGATGTTCCATGAATGTAGAGGATGGGGTTGGCGTGGTACACAATTTCCTAGACAGTTCCTGACAAGAAAATAGCAGATGTAGTTCATCTGTGTTGTAGATGGTCCTTAAGAATGAGTAAGACAAGCTGTGGATTGGGCGGGGGATGGCGGGAACCTGGTAACAGGCAGAAAAATGAGTCAGCTGCTTTGCCAAAGTATAGTGAGTGATCCAGCCTGGATTGCTCAGGCTCTGGCTCGCCTCTTTTTGCAAGGAGGATGGAGAAGAGAGAAGTACAGACATTTCAAGTGGTCGTCAACACCAGCTCCTATGTTTGCATGGTCAATCTCAGTGTCCTTGTCAGTAGGAGCCACTGGAAACTCAGAAGCCTCTTCTCGAGAGTGTTTCATAAATGTCTAAAGCTGTAGTTTGGTCAATAAAATACAGAATTTGTTTAAGTGGTAATTTAAGTAGTTGTTTTTTCCTCTTACCGAGGTATAGCTGAAGTTCCACATCTGCACCGTCTTTGCCTCACCTCAGAGAGATTCCTCAGGCCTGTTTGTACATCATGCCTCACCTCAGAGAGATTCCTCAGGCCTGTTTGTACATCATGTCTCCTGCCTCCAGCTCTAGGCAATAAGATTGTCTCTGACAAAAACAGATTGAATTCTAAACACACCATACAAAGGAGTCATGCATACAATAATGTGGCCTCTCTCAGTATATTATAAAAGTTTGTCTATATTGCAGCATGAATCAGCAGGAGTTTATTGTTTGTTTTTGGAGAAAAGATCTTTTGTACCTCAGGCTGATCTCTAACTCAATATATAATGGAGATTGTAAATTTGAACTCCTGATCCTCTTGCCCCTACCTCCCAAATGCTGGAATTACTGGTGACATGTGCTACTGTGAGCAGTTTACATGGTATTGTGAATTAAACTCAGGGCTCTGTGCATGCTAGGCCAGCACTCTACCAATTGAGCTACATCCTAGTTCAACAATCCATAATACTTTCATTTTAAGTGTTGACTACTAACTGTTCCACTGTATGGATTTACTATACAGCTCACCTATTCTCCAGGTGAATATGCCTGGGTAGTTTTTTCTTCCTGCTACCCCTGGCCACAGTCCTCCCAGGTCCTTGTTACCTCCTCTTCCATTCAGATCCATACCCAATGTGTCTCTGCTTAGAAAATAAACAGACATCTAAGGGATAATAATAAAATAAAAAATAAAATAGAAAGACAAATCAAATATAAACAAATCAGAATATGACAAAACAACCAAGCAAGAAAAAGAGCCAAAGAAAAAGTACAAGAAATGCATTTAGATGTGGAGACACACACATTTGCAGACACAGGAATCCCATAAACACCACAAACCAGAAGCCATAATATGTATGCAAAGGACTTGTAAAAAATGCCATGACATAGCATTATGAGACAAAGAACCTCCAAAGATGCCATTGAGTTTGTTTTGTGCTGGCCATCGACTGCTGAGCATGGGGCCTGCTCTTAAGAATGGTCTGTTTCCCCAGTGAGGCTCCTTTGGAGAAAAAGACTGTTTAATTTGCAAGTAGCTATATATTAGGGATAGCTTTTAGTTTTGGAATGAGAACATGTGCCCACTTCTGCTTTTAGTTCTACTACTGTATTTGGTCCAGAGCCAAACAGACCCTGAGACCGCTGTCACAGTCTCTTTGAGTCCCTCTTGTGCAGAGCAATAGGATTTGTTTTAGGAAGCTCCTACTGCATTCGGTTTCCACATGGCCTTGAGGTTTAGATGTCCCTCTTGAATTCCTTCCTCATCCCTTTTCCGTTGGATACTTCCCTTCCAGTCCCCACTCGACTCCCATCCATTCAGAAGTATTCTATTTGCCGTTCCTAGGGAGAAGTATTTTTTTCCCCTACTAGTTCCTTACTCTGTACCCAATTTCTGTGGTTACATAGATTGTAGCTTGTTTATCAATGATTTAACAACGACTATCCACATATAAGTGAACACATACTTTATTTGTCTTTCTAGGTCTGTGTTACTTCACTTGG
>NW_004949119.1:1035237-1040002 GCF_000317375.1 Microtus ochrogaster | reverse complement strand
ACCCTTCTCACTTTTTTCTCCCCTTCTTCCCTTACCCCCCTCCCACCCCACCCTTAATGATTGAGTAATACTCCATTGTGTAAAGCTACCACATTTTCTTTATTCATTCATCTTCTGAGGGACATCTAGGTTGTTTCCGATTCCTGGCTGTTATAAATAGAGCAGTGATGAACATGACTAGCAAGTCAGTGTCTCTATAGGAGGATGAAACATATTTTGGATATATGCCCAAGAGTGATATAGCTGGATCTTGAGGTAAATTGATTCCCAGCTTTCTGAGAAACTACCACATTGATTTCCATGTTGGCTGTATAAGTTTGTACTCCCATCAGCAATGGATGAGTCTTCTCCTTGCTCCACATCTTTGCCAGCTGATGTGGGATGTCGTTCTGTTATATGTCTTGTTTTTATTGGTTGATGAGTAAAACTATTTTGGCCAATGTCTTAGCAGAGTAAAGCCAGGTGGGAAATTCAAACAGAGATATACAGAGAGTGTAGGCAGAGTCAAGGAGACGCCATGTAGCTGTTGAAGAATAATGACACCCAGAACCTTACCAGTAAGCTACAGCCTTGTGGCAATACATAGATTAATAGAAATGGGTTAATTTAAGATATAAGAGCTAGCTAGAAATACGCCTGAGTTGTTGACCAAACAATGTTGTAATTAATAGCTTTTATGTGATTATTCAGGTGTGGGTGGCCAGAAAATGAAAAAGCAGTCTCTGATCACAGGCAGCATAAGCTGTCATTTGTTTTACTGATTCTGGTCATTCTGACTGTTGCAAAATGAAATCTCAAAGTAGTTTTGATTTGTATTTCCTTGTTAACTAAGGATGTTGAAAATTTATTTATGTGCTTCTCAACCATCTGAGGTTCCCTTTTGAGAATTTTCTGCTTAGATATGTACCCCATTTTTAAATTAGGTTATTTGTTTTCTTAGTGTTCATTTTTGAGTTCTTTGTGTATTTTGGATTTGCAAAATCTGATTTACAAAAATCTTTTCTTATTCTGTAGGCTGTCACTTTGTTCAAATGATGGTATATTTTTCCATGTAGAAATTTTTTAGTTTCATGAGATCCCATTTATTAATTGTTGATCTTAGTGACTATACTATGGGTGTTCTATTCAGAAAGTCTCCTGTGTTAATGGGTTTAAGGCTATTCCCCACTTTCACTTCTGTCAGGTCAGTGTATCTTGTTTTATGTTGAGGTCTTTGCTCCATCTGGAATTGAGTCTTCTGCATGCAATCATTCAGTTTGATCAACACCATTTGTTGAAGAGAGATGCTATCTCTTTTCCAGTGTGTTTTTCTCACTTCTTTATAAAAAAATAAGGTGTCCATAGGTGTGTGGACCTATTTCTGGGTCCTCAATTCTATTCCATTGATCAGGATATCTGTTTTTATGCCAATACCATGGTGTTTTTATTATGGTAGCTCTGTAGTACAATTTGAGATCACAATGATGATATTGCCAGTACTTCTGTTTTGATTTAGGATGGTTTTAGCTATCTATCCTGGGTATTTTGTGTTTCTGTATAAAGCTGAAAATTGTCTTTTCAGGTTGTATGAAGAATCGTGTTGGAATTTTGATAGGAATTACACTGAATCTGTAGATTCCTTTTGATAGGATGATCATTTTTACTGCTAATCCTACTGATGCATGAGCATTGGAGATCTTCTCATCTTCTGATATCTTCTTCAATTTCTTCAATGTCTTTATTATATTTTATATACATCATATATATATATTTTTATATATTATAATTTTTGACTTGCTTGGTTAGAGTTACCCCAGAAAATTTTATATTTTTAAGGCTATTTCTTGGTTTGTTTGTCATTGTATATAGAAAGGCTACTGATTTTTTTCATTTAATTTAGTATCTTTCTAGTTTGCTGAAAGTGTAGCTATAGGAGTTCTGTTGGATCAGTTCTATATGCTATCACATCATCTGCAAATGCAGATACTTTGACTTCTTCCCTTTCTATTTGTGTCCCTTTGATCTCCTTGTCTTATTGCTGTAACTCAGACTTCATATACTATATTAAATATGTATAGGGAGGCTGTGTCTTATTCCTGATTTTAGTTATATTGCTTTGAGTTTCTCTCCATTTAAGTTGATGCTGACTCTATTTTCTCTAAGCTGCCTTTATTATGTTGAGATATGTCCCTTGTATCCCTAATCTCTGCTTGGGAAGTTTTGTCTGAATTTTCATACATCATACTCTCATGCATGCTTTTATATTTGACGTATGTTTTCCTTTCTCTTAGGAAAGTTGACAAGAGTGGCATTGCTGGATCATACAGTATTTTTGCTTAGCTTTTTTTTTTCAGAGACTTTTAAACTTTTTTCACAAAGAATCTGTATTATTTTAATTTCCTATTGTCAATCTGTGGAGATTCCCCTTTAATCTTGTGCTTGCCAACACACAGTATTGTCTGTCTTCTTGATTAATCCCATTCTATCCAATATGTCATGCATCTCATTGTGGTTTTGCTGTGCATTGTATGAATAACAATTATCTTGAACATCTTTTCATATCCTAATCTCTGTTTCTGCAGTCTCTAAATTATTTTTATTTAGTTTTAAAAAGCTATCTTTTCTCATTTTACATACCAATCTCAATTCCCACTCCCTCCCCTCCTCCTGTTCCCTCTACTTTATCCCCTAACCCACCCCCATCCATTCCTCAGAGAAGGTAAAGCTTCCCATGGGGAAGTCAACAAAGTCAAACATTGCTTTGAGACAGGATCAAGACCCTCCCCACTATATCTAGGTTGAGCAAGCTATCCCTCCAAAGAGATTTGGTTCCAAAAAGCCAGTACAAGCAATAGGGATAAATCCTGGTCTCACTGCCAGTGACCCCATAGTCTGCCCCAACCATACAACTATTGCCCTCTAAATTATTTTTTCGTGGACATGAAGTTAAACAGAGTTAAAGTTTGGGAGGATTTTAGGGGAGTTTGGAAAGGAAATGGAAGTTGACTATGATCATGTTTCATTGATATATGTGTGTGTGAAATTCTCAAAAATAAGGAAGTTTAATGCTTAAAAATTGGGATTTTTTTTTATTATTGACCTGTAGAATTTTTATATGTATTCTGGCTACAGATTCTCTGTCAGAGGTATGATTTGTAAATGATATATTTCAGTATGTGCCTCATCTTTTCATTCTCTTAATGCCTTTGGGATGTTGGGATTGAGCCTGGGATTTCAGTTATCTTTGACAAGTGTTCTGTGGCTGAGGTGTACCCCAGCTTCATTTCTACTTTTTTTTAAAATTTTAAGACAAGGCTTCACTAAGTTTTACAAATTGGCCTGGAACTCATTCTGTAACTCAGTCTGCCCTTTAACTTGGAATTCTCCTACCTCAGCTACCCAAATAGTTAGAATTTTAGGCCACTCGCCAGACCTGACATAATGTTGTTTAAGGCACAAAAGATTTTAATGTTAGTAAAACTCAATTATCTGTTTTACTTATCACATGTTTGATATCAATATCTTTATATCATGTCAAAACTAAGTTGTATACAATATTTGATATTAAACTATGTACATGTACTATATAAGAAAAATATTTAATATTACATCAAATATATTTTATGAGGAAATTTTGTGCCAAAGTTTTCTTCATTATTTCATCTGACCTACTTTGTACTTTAAGAAAAATCAGAAGTAGCACCCTGTCATAATTTCAAGGTTTTTAAAGCTACTGTTAAAGAAATGTACCTTTTACCTCTTAATACAAGATACTAAATACAGCACAGGGGGCCCTGTATTGTGCAGGCCAACCTCCTAAACAAGGCTTTATTGAATTGTATTAGTTGAGCAAACAAAATTACACTGAGACTCTTCTGCCTGCCTTTTGATTTCCTTCCTGTGCTGTTTCCTGTTTGTGTTTTTGACATTTTCTTTTATGTGTAGAGTGTTTTGTCTTGTGTTTTTCCTGCATCTGCTGGAGCTGTCACTATGTGGACAGGATACTCTCACATCTCTAGACAAATGGTCTCCCGAAGGATTTCTTGATAGCAGCATTTTCGTTTGCTGATGGAAGCAACACATCTCCCTTTTGTTGAGCAGCACATGCATGCCAGGAGCAGACATATCATCAATACGGTGCCTTATGTTTCTGAGCAGCTTTCTCACTGGTGCTTAGCATACGGAGAACGTCAGGTTCAAATCAATGGAATTGTGATGTGGATGTGCAAAGTCTTTTTTTCTGTGGTAAGGCACATGCAAGGGGTAGAGTGGGACAAGGGCTCAATTCTGAATACCAAATCCAAGAGGCATTTAGAAGAATTTACCCCTCCTGAATCTGCCATCAGCAGACAACAACAGGAAACATAAACCAACAAACTGGGAGATGGGTGAGCAAGAGAAGAAGGAAAAGAGGGAGAACTGGTGAAGCTGAGCAGAAGATAGCAGAGTAGACAGGTGCTGGAATGATCCTGATAAGTGTAACTTGCAGCGATACGAACAGAGGGCCTTGACCTTCACTTAGCGTAGGATACATTATCAGCTGCTATAGATAAATGTTTTGCATACATGGAATAAAAACAGGAATATGTCATAACTGATGTAATCTATTTTCTGTCATGAGATAGCACTTGATGTCTTCTGTAGAAAGAAGGGGAATTAGAAGAAGGCTGTTTTGAAATTATGAGTGAAGAGTAGAGAAGGGCTGGCAATAGAGGCTATAGACAATAAAGTATTCTTTTGGAAAAAAACCTGATGCTTAAACATTAATAGAACAATTCATAGGATG
>NW_004949119.1:1031807-1032807 GCF_000317375.1 Microtus ochrogaster | reverse complement strand
TCACTGCCTGGACAGTCACCCAAAGTTCTTCTGTACCATTGGGGCATCCATTTTCAGTCTATAGGCCCATAGTATCCAGCAGACTTTTCCAAAGCAGGAAATTTCAAAGACAGTTCTGCCTATATTGGCAGTTCATCAGTTACCTACTTCTTAATCCTGCAGAATGTCTGGCAGACTCTTTCGTGAAGTAGGAACGCAGAAGGGTTGTCTCACTTTTAGGCAAGTTTAGTAGTCATTTCTCTTCGGGTACTGCATGTTCAGTTAAGCATTCCAGGCAAGAGCAGTTTCTTGCCCAAATGGCTAACAAACTCTATAAGGAGCCTCTATGATGCCCATCTTCCTCTTGAAGTAGCTTGGCACTCCCAGGAGCAGATGTGTCTCACTATCACGAAAAGTCCTAAGTTATTAAAACATTTTAAATGCCATATTCTGAAGGTCTCTGAAAGATTTGAAGAATACCTAATTAAATGAAATATATCTCTATACATCTAGAAAATCTAACCAACATGACTATAATTTTGACTATTAAAGATGACTATCTATTAAGATACATTTCTTAATTATACAGTATATTTTAAATGAGCTACACAGTCATAATACCCCAATTAAGAGCAGAAATATACAAATACAATATAATAAAATTTATCTTAAATTTGTATCAATAAACCAAGATCCATACCAATGCAAATTATTCATATCTATATCATATTCCCCTTTAAGTCTAAACAAACATTTATAAATAATATTAGGTAATATGGGCATAGTCAACCACATTGCCAATTGTTGGAAGGGAGGGCTTGTTTGTTTGTCCTAGCCACCCGACTAACTTACATCTTAAATAACCTCATAGAAACTGTATTAATTAAAAACAAGAAAAAGAAACTGTATTAATTAAAACACTGCTTGGCCCATGAGCTTTAACTTCTTATTGGTTAACTCTTATATCTCAGTTTAACCCATTTCTATTAATCTGTGTATCACCACATGGCAGTGGCTTACC
>NW_004949119.1:1010324-1031134 GCF_000317375.1 Microtus ochrogaster | reverse complement strand
CATGTATGCATACAATATGACAAAATAACTTTACCTAGGTGTATTCATATTGTAAACAGAAATAGAAGCATATTCAATATAATTTAAATTTGTATCAATATACAAGAATCTATACCAATGTAAACTGCCTATGAATAATAGCTCATAAATATTCATTCTATTATTAGTAGTAGTAGTGTGAGTAAGCTCACACTAATCTATGTATTACCCATCCAATTTTCCTTTTTTAAAAAAGATTCCTGAGCCTACACAATTTCCACTCCAACCCCCAACCCTATACCAGTTATAACAACCCCCTAACTGATGCTTCTAACCCTGAGGACAAACTTATTCAGGAGAGGGGACATGGTTTTCTAGAATTACTTCTAGCTGTCATGGGGGATGTTGGGGCTCATAAGGCCTGGCCATGAGGCCTGTTGTAACTTCCTAAGCCTAGTTCAAGTTTGGAGACCTATCTCTGGCTATAACTTTCACACAGGAAGTGACTCAGCACAACTCAACCTAGGCCTGCCTCTGCTCAGCCACCGCTAGCATGGCAGAATATTATTGGCCCTTATTCCTTACTCCACCTCAACCCATCCCAAGCTTCCCACCCCCTATATCAGCCTATATTAGTTCCTTCCTGATGCAGTTACGTGAGATTCTGCTTTGACAGACTCCCAACTCAGTGTGTGTTTCTCCAGGTGGCTAGGGGGGAGGTGTGAGTCATCCTGCTCAGGCCCATGGAAAGTCCAACAGATCCAGCCCTGGCCCTGCCCTTTCTGCAGAGAAACTGGCGGGGGGGGGGCAATGTTCTTTCTATGGGATCCTGTAAAAGTAAAATGATTGTTGAGTTTCAAGATTACTGTCTGGTATAATTGCAAGTAGTCTCTGAGTATTTAGTAGGGTTTTTATGAGGTTCCTATGTAGAGTTCTGGCCAGAATGTTGTAAGAACATACACCATTTTACTAACCAAGTTGGAACCATCTTGAGCAGCTGGTACACAAAACTGGTCTTCTAGTAGTGCTATCAACATCATGACATCATATCAACCAGGTGCAGTCATTGTTTGAGGGCCCCATCTTCTTACTTGAAACTTCAAAGATTACTGCAGGAAAATTTATTGTTCGTTGTAGAAAACTTAGACATTATTCATATAGGCATATATTCAACAAAAAGTATGATGTGGACAAAAATAGGTATGGAGAAAAGTAAAAATTTTCCTGAATGCTTTCTTCTTCTTGTCTATATGAGATGGTTCCGGACATGAGACAGAAACTCTGGAATTTTCTTGCTTGGATTTGTAGAAGGAGCTGCGGGCAGGCCTGCTTTTCATCCCACCTGGCTCCCACATGGCTAGCTTAGCCCCGAAATAACAACACACAAACTGTATTCTTATAAACACTGCCTGGCCCATTATATCTAGCCTCTTCTTGGCTAACTCTCATATCTTGCTTAACCCATTTTTAGTAATGTGTGTAGCACCATGAAGTGGTGTCTTACCCGGAAAGACTTAGCATGTCTGACCTGGCAGCTGGCTCTATAGCATCTGACCTCATTTTCTTCTACCCAGCATTCTGTTCTGTCTACTCCACCCACCTAAGGGTTGGCCTATCAAATGGGCCAAGGCAGTTTCTTTATTAACCAATGAAATCAACTCAAAAAGAAGACCCTCCCACATCATGGATTTAGAGAAGGATAGCCATTGTCCAACTCCAAAGCCAGCTTTGATTTTTAAGTGAGTCTATTATTCTACTAGGTAGTAAAGATAAGTATATATGTTCAGAGATTTTACCCCACAGATGACCTATCCTCATAAGTCATATTCCTCTTTGTTCAGTGACCCTTTCTGGATAGCTATCTTTTCTTCTTTAGGCATCAAAATGTCCAGACTCTTGAATTTTTAAAGATGAGCATTTTCCTGCAAAGACAGAAACAGAATCCTGCTGCAATCCTTATAAGGTTCCCTTATCACCTGTAGAGTTGTCACCTCTGTGGATGAGTTGTCATTTCTCTTTCTCAAGGTTTCTCTTTTTCAAACTGAATCTTTATTCATTTTGATAGTATCCATAGCTTTTCTTCTCCTGTGGAAATGAGTAAAACCCCTTACTCAACATAGCACATCTCCTGTTTTTCATTGTGAGATCAACACATCCTTGAAATACACCAGCTGATTTAATTCAGAAGTTTGTTGTATTATCCAATGTCTCTCTGCTGCAGTTGTTCCTTTCTTATTAAGAAAATTCAAGCTTAATAAAGCATTATGCAATCTATTTCTGTGGATATTTTCCATCCTTTTCTGTTTGTTTAACATATCATCTATAGTTTGATTTAAAACTTCTTTAACTGCCTGACCTGTAGAATTTTTTGGTATACCTGTAATATGCTTTATATTATAATAAGCAAAAAACTGTTTCATTTTCTTAGAGACATATGCTGGACCATTATCTGTCTTTATTTGTGAAGGTATACCCATGATGGCCTTAACTAATAAATGTGTGATTACTGAATCAGCCTTTTCTGAGCTCAAAGCAGTTGCTCATTGAAAATCTGAATAAGTGTCAATGGTGTGGTTTACACATTTTAATTTTCCAAATTCTGTAAAATGGAACACATCCATCTGACAGATTTCATTCCTTTGAGTATCCTTTGGGTTACTCCCTGCAGGTGATAGTATTTGGTTATAGAAAAAGCAAGTAGGGCATCTCTTTATAATTTCCTTAGCTTGTTACCATGTAATAAAAACTCTTTCTTTAAACCTTTGTTATTGACATGATGTTTCTTATGAAATTCTGAGGCCTTCAGTACATGTCCAATCAATAGTTGATTGATGGAGGTGGGTCATTTGTCTATCTGTTGCTTTCATTGGTTAATTAATAAAGAACCTGCTTGGCCTTTGATAGGACAGAAAATTAGGTAGGCAGAGTAGACAACAGAATGCTGGGAAGAAGGGAAGTGAGGCAGACACCATGCCTCTCCTCTCCAGGAAGCCTCCATAGCTCTCCTCTCCAAGATGGATGCAGGTTAAGAATATTTCCAGTAAGACATTCATTAGAAATGGGTTAATCAAGATGTGAGAGTTAGCCAGTAAGAGGCTAGAGCTAATGGGACAAGCACTGTTTAAAAGAATACAGTTTCTGTGTAATTATTTTAGATAAAACTAGCTGTGCAGGAGCCGGGCGGTGGGAAGCGGCTTGCCATCCACACTACAGCTGATTAATTTCTGAATTATTTGCTAGAGAACTTGGCAGACTCATATGGGATTGGATTGTGTTATGTGTATGGGACAAAGCCTATTCCTGATTATGTCTTGAACCTGAATGAATAATGAAGTCAATTCTGTGTCATATGGTATAAATTGAGAGGTTTTAATATGCAAGACAACTCTTTCTGCATATTGCAAATCAGTAACTATATTGAGAGGTTCTTTAAAATTCCTTAGTGCCATGAGAATAGCATATAATCCTGCCTTCTGGATAGAATTATAAGGGCTTTGTTTCACCTTACTTAAAACTTCTGATTTGTAACCTGCCTTTCCTGATTTATATGCATTGGTATAAAATGTATGGGCTCCAGTTATTGGTGTGTCATATACAATGCGGGGGAGAATCCAAGTAATTCTCCTTACAGGTTTAATTCTATCACTTTTAGAATAATTACTGTTAATCTGTTCTTAAAAAATTGCACTAGCTCTTTGGCAAGACTCATTGTCTTTCCATAATTTTTAAATTTCATTAGTAGTAAAAGGCACTATAATCTTTGCTGAGTCTATTCCTGCTAGTTGATGAAGTCTCAATTTTCTTTTATAATTAATTCGGAGATCTTTTCCACATAAGTTTTTAATTTTTTTTACTTGGTTTGTATGATAAAAAGATACATTCTAAGACAATATCTTTCCTCTGCATTAAAATTCTGTAGGGGAAATTCTCAAAGGCAATATGACTAGAATGTAATTAAGATTTGGATTCACCCAAACACATGTGTTCCTGTAATTTTTCTTCAACAACAGTTAATTCTTTCTTAGCTTCAGCTGTTAATTCCCTGGGACTACTTAAGTCTTTGTCACTGTCTCAGGTTTTGTTTAAATGAGTTAATAGATCAGGTGTTATCCCAACAGCCACTCATAGGCTGGATATGTCTTCTAACAAACTTTAAAAGTCATTAAGAGGGCTGGAGAGATGGCTCAGCGGTTAAGAGCATTGTTTGCTCTTCCAAAGGTCCTGAGTTCAATTCCCAGCAACCACATGGTGGCTCACAACCATCTGTAATGAGGTCTGGTGCCCTCTTCTGGCCTTCAGGCATACACACAGAAAGAATATTCTATACATAATAAGTAAATAAATATTTAAAAAAGTCATTAAGAGTCCACAATTGATCTCTCTTAATTTGTGCCTTTTGTGTTTTAATTTCATATAAACCTATTTTATAACCTAGATTATTGACAGAATCACCTCTCTGTATTTTTTCAGGAGCAATTTGTAACCCCAATTTAGGCAAAACTTTCTTTACTTCTTCAAACATTCTTCCTAACATTTTATATTTAAATCAGATAGCAAAATGTCATTAATGTAATGGAAAATTATAGATTTAGGAAATTGCTTGTGTATTATTTCCAATGGCTGAATTACAAAGTATTTACACAGCTTGGGGTTATTGTGCATTTCCTGTGGGAGGATGGTCCATTGATATCTTCTAGTAGGCTGAGAATTAAAGTAGGCACTATGAAGCCTACATTTTCTGTCCTTTTCTTGTAAAGGTATAGTGAAGAAACAATCTTTTAAATCAGTAACTATAAGAGGCTATCCTTTAGGTAATAGGGAAGGCAAAGGATTCCAGATTGCAGAGGGCCCATAGGTTGAATTACCTTGTTGACCACTCTTAGATCTGTCACAATTCTTTATTTTCCAGATTTCTTTTTAACAATAAACACAGGAAAATTCCAAGGGCTGATTGATTCTTCAATATGGTGAGCATCTAGTTGCTCTTGTACCTGCTGTTCTAAAGGCGGCACAAGTCACTGTGGAGCATGGAAAGTTGCAGGGGTAGAAGTGTGCACGAGGTTGGAAAATTGCCAAGTCACTGAGCAGTAGTTCTAATGTGGTGGGGTTTTGGCAAAAAATTACTTAGTAGGTGAAATCAAGCCAGTTGAGCTGGGGTGGGGAGACCTTCTGGGCCACAGACTTTTTGGGCCTTTTGGGGCTTATCTTGGTAGGTTTGGAGTTGGGATTCATGTGGGTGCCAGATTAAGATGGACACTATAAAGTAATACCACACTAGCTCAAAACTGAGTATAATAAAGGGTTTTTTTATTTAGGGGTAGACTCACAGATCACAGTCCTCTGAACAAACAGGGAACTGGGACCAAATCCAGCAGCCAGGAGAAAGTGCAAGCTTTATGGCTGCATTTATAGTATAAGAGACCATGCCCAAGTGGGCTAGTATCCTAAAGGCTATTGGCTGAAGGAGTTCCCACAGAATTCAGCTCTCTTTGATGAAGTCTTACAGTCACCAAATGGGAAGAAAGAAAGGCATATTGATTCTGGTGTACTCTGGGGGCACATGTAGTGGGGAGTCTGGAAGGACTCATAATCACTGACAAGAAGCAATAATTATAGATTACTCTGTTTTGAGCCTCAAAAGGGTCAAGGAAGTAAAATCTGGGTTGGTGCACTGGATGATTGCCTACAAGTATGTTTAAATATTAAATGAATGTGGCAGAATTTGGGGATGGTGGGCAAACTTATAATGCTGACCACATGTCTAGACTTTCAGTGTTTACAAGAGAAAAGTGAGAACATTCAGTGACACAAATGATAATAGGAGAAATGCTATAAATGTTGGAATTTATGAAAATTATAAATGATGAAAAGCAAAATTACAAAGCTTTGTGTATTTTGCTTCCAATCTGCATTTCCCATCTAAGGTTATATACAGGGAACAGTGGCCTCTACCAGGGAAGAAGCAAGAGATCATCTATGTTTGGCAATATAGGCTACATCTAATGGTGGTGGAAAGACATGGTCAATAAGAAATCATTGGACATAGCACAGCTTACCTAGCATGCATGAAACTCTGGGTCTTATCACTGGTATTTTAGTCAGGATTCTATTGTTGTGACAATCTGACCACAATAATTCTTATAAAATAAATCATTTCGGGATGCTGCTTATAGTTTTAGAGGTTTAGTTTATTTATTTTAGTCATGGTGGGAAGCATGGCAGCATGCAAGCAGACATGGGTGCAGGAGAAGTACCAGAGTTCTATATGTAGATGTACAGGCAGCAGGAAGAGAGAGACACTGGGTCTGGCTTGTGATGTAGGAGGGTCATCTGTCTATGTTACTTTCATTGGTTAATAAAGAAAACTGCTTGACCTGATAGGTCAGAACATAGGTAGGTGGGGAAGACAGAACAGAATTCTGGGAGAAAGAAAGCAGAAGCAGGCAGATGCTATGATTCTCCGACCAGAGACAGATGTAGGTTAGGATCTTTACAGGTACACCACCACCTCGTGGTGATACACACATTAAGAGAAATGGGTTAACCAAGATGTGAGAATTAGCCAGTAAGAGGCTAGAGCTAATGGGCCAGGCAGTGTTTAAATGAATACAATTTGTGTGTTGTTATTTTGGGTGTAAAGCTAGCTGTGTAGGAGCCAGGAAGGACAAAAAGCAGGCCTGCCTGCAGCTCCTTCTACAGGCTTGGGCTCTTGAAACCTCAAAGATTACCCCCAGTGACATACTTTCTTCAACAAGACCACATACTCTAATAATTTCAAATAGTACCACTCCCTGGTGACCAAACATTCAAATATCTGAATGGCCTATGAGGACCATTCTTATTCAATTGGTATGGCTTGGTGATATATGCCTACAGTTCCACTTCTGGAGGGGGCATGATGAAGGTAGGAGGATCACAAGTTCAAAGTCATTCTCAGGAAAATAGAGAATTCGAGGTCAGCCTTGAAAACATGAAACCCTGTCAAAGAAGAAGGAGGAGCAGGAAGAGGAGGAAACAAAGTGATAGGGAGGAAGGAAGAAGAAGAGGAAGGGGTAGAGGAAGTAGAACAGGGAAATATTGAAGCATTTCTGTTCTATATGATGGGACTTATGGGGATCTACTTCAAAGGATAGGGGCTTGTAGAGAGAGGCTGTGGGGGGAGGAATCAGAAAGGAAACAAAGTTATACAATAGATGTTTGGGTGTAGAGAGGTGGGGGAGACCAAGTGCTGTTAGTCTGTCTGACAGTGGCATGATTATCAGTATGCAAGGCCTTGGTCCAACTGATTTGCTTCCTTGACATGAGTTATTTGGTGTCACTGTGACTGATCATCCCAAAGAATGCATGGGATCTGTGCCCCTGTGGCAGAAGCCTATGGTTTCCAGCAAGGCTGCTTTGTGATGGGCAGGGCAGCTGCAGGAACTGGAAAACTGCCTTCAAACTGAACCTTCAGTGGCTGAGCCTGTCCAGAGATTAGTTCATCTTTGTTAGCCACTAAAACTGTACAGAGTCAAGAATATGCTACCTGGCAGAGGGTTGTGCCTGCCTCAAAATGTTTCCAGGTCCTAGTTGTTATCATAAGTTTTATCAAGACCAGAAGATTCTTTAAAAAATGCCAGCCATTGCTTTGACTGAGAGGGATGCAGGAGGAGGGATGCAGGAGGAGGGATGCAGGAGGAGGGATGCAGGAGGAGGCAGAGAGAAGTGAATAGATCAAGGAGATAATAACAAAGGCAGGTGCACCCGTCATTTGTACTGGACAAAAATAATTTGGTTGATAACTTCAGTGTAACAACTCATGACCATACTGAAGTTTCTAGAATGGATTACAAACAGTTACTATTAAGCATTCTAATGATCACAAAATATAATTTTTCTTTTTTAAAATCTTTCTCATAGTATTGATTGAATCAAGGAGTTCTTCAAGACTCCTCCTTTGGACCTTATCAGTACTGATGTTTGCCTCTTTACTGGACTACTGTCCTCATGGGATCACCATCTTCGCCTTGATAACTCTAAAGTTTACATGCGTAGTAAGGACTTCTTATATCAACTATCTCCTGAAATCCTGATGGAGGAAAAGAAAAGGCAGTTCATCTTTAGTGTGTCTAGAATGGAACACCTGATGGTATCTTTAAGCTTGTCCTTACTTTCTCCCAGCTCAGCTAACAGGGAACTCTAGTTTTTCAGTTACTCAAGATGAAAGTCAGAGTCATTTTACTGTTGTGTTACCCTTTGATCTACATTCATGCATAAACAGAATTTTAACTAGCAGCAAACATGAGTTCGTAGGTAACAGCCAACCAACTCTTAGTATCCCAATTATCTTTACCATAGCCCAAGTTCCTAGTATCTCTAACCTGAATCATCAAAATAATCTCTTAATTAGTATTTTGGTTTTGACCATATCCCTCTCTAGTCAAGTTTTCTTACTGTAGCTGAGGTGATGTTCCTCATCTAAATGTTTGCAAAAAATTTTTACATTTCATTTATAATTTAATTTCAGAAGTTGACATCCTTAATATTTGATGTAGACTGGATCCACAGCAAACTGCATCTCTGGCTGTGCTCTTTTCTCTCCTTGTCCTTCCTCTCTGACAAATGTGCCACAGCCTCCCATGCCCCGCGCCTTTATACTTGCCAGTCCTTTGGCCTGGAGACCTTCTCCAGGTCTCTGCGTTGCTAGGTCCCCGACTCCAAAAGTACATAACACAACAGCTTTAATGTCACATTTCAAGATGTCCCTGCATTACACATTTCAACTTCCCTCCCCCACTTCTTTTGTTCTTTCTAAAAGAACATTTTCCTTTTCAATTATTTCTAATACCTAATTGCATCAGACATGCTGTCTTGAGTTATTCATGTATTTCATGTGTATATTCCCTAATTAATACCATCAGAATGAGATCACACAGGATTTAATGGCAGTATAAACCACTGTGTAGTCCTCAGGGCACAGAACAGTGTTTTTCGTTATCACTTGATAAGCATTTTAAAAATTCATCAATGAATAAAGATGAAGTAGATCCACAAGACAACCTTGACTCATAAAATCTAGAAATCAGTACTAGAAACTAGGGATTGGGGATCATAGCTCAATTGACTACCTGCTCAACATGTGAATGGCCTCAGAACAATAACAAGTTACCAATAAAACAGTATTAGGAGAAGTATTGTGGAAAAATGGGTTATAACAAAGCTATATATTGTTTGAATTGTCAAGTCTGGAGGAAGGAAAGGAGAAAACCACTTCTTTTTAGCAGTTAAAATTATTTGACAAGCCGGGCGATGGTGGCGCACGCCTTTAATCCCAGCACTCGGGAGGCAGAGGCAGGTGGATCTCTGTGAGTTCGAGACCAGCCTGGTCTACAGAGCGAGTTCCAGGACAGGCTCCAAAGCCACAGAGAAACCCTGTCTCGAAAAACCAAAAAAGAAAGAAAAATTATTTGACAATCCTTCCACCTCATTTCATGGCCTATAGGAAAGTAAACCTCAAAAAACAATTAAAATTTCATATACATTGGAGAAGTCCAGATGTAATTGAGTGACATCATGGATTGTGGTAATTTAAATGTGATTGGCCCCTAAAGCTTATAGCGAGTGTCACTATAAGAAAGTGAGGCCTTGGTGAAGTAGGTGTGGCCTTGTTGGATGAAGTGTGGGGGTGGGATTTTAGGTTCCTTATGTTTAATCTATTGTGGAGGCCCAAAAGGGCCCATTTCCACTTTGACCAAAGGTCAGAGAGTTGGGAATTTCCAGTTCCTTCAAGGTTATTGTGCTTCTACCTCAGACAAAGGTCCCATCTAGTTGTAAATCAGAGAGGTCTGCTCTCTCAAGGTTATTGTCAACAGGTAAGGCTAATTGCCAGACCTTGTATTCCTGGAATAGAGAAGTAGATTGTTCCTACCTCAAACAAGAGTCTCAGGATCCAACTAAATTCCAGTTCCCTTTATGGAGATAACTTGGGATTCCACCCAGGGAGTGGTTTGCCTACAGAGTGTTTTAGTCTAGGACATGAGTGTGACTCGGTGACTTGTTTTGTTCTAGCAATAGAATGTTTAACTATGAATGTAGCCCGTGACTTTCAGTTAGTATGTTCATTTCCTTGCATCATATTAAGACAGTCTTTTGTTTTACTCCTACTTTTTGGGGTCAAGGGTATTTTAAGCAATTGGAAATTAAACACGGGCAAATTTTCAGTACTCACTGAAAAATTCCCTCCCAATACTATCCTATATGCTTCTCCGTTTTATTATTTTCATTTGTATCTTCATATTCTTTACTATATTTCTAAGTCCCCATGCCCTTACCCTGGTGAGAGGTGTTTTTGTCGAGGCTGGTCAGTGATAGTCTATGCCTAGTTCAGTTCACTTCCTGTGGCTTCTGGGTCAATATGTAAAATTCTCAACTCCTCTAGCGCACCTGCATGCTGCCATGCCTCATCATAATGATAAAGGACTAAACCTCTGAACCATAAGCTATCCCAGTTAATGTTTTCCTTTATAAGAGTTATTGTCATCATTGTAATGGTCTGTCCTGTCCCTTTAAGACACCATGGAGGCAGGCAGATCTGCCCTCTGCTTCTGGCCTGAGCTCTCTTCCTTTCCACCTCTCTCCCAAAGAGGTAGCTGCCTCACTCTCTCTGCCTCTCTCTGCTCTTCTCCCTTCTCCCCTTCCCCCCTTATCCTCCATAATCCACTAAATAAATATCTAATCTCACTCTGTATGATGTGCCTATCTGTCTTGTCGTCTCACGCACCACACGGCTCCCTACCTGTGATGTGCTGCCCCAAGTGGCCCACCATTTTATTTTTACCATAACTTTCGAGCTTGTGACTTGGCCAGGCTCTCCACTTTCCCTCTTGCCCACAGGTGGGCTGGCAGGGGACATGTGGAACCCTGGGCTTGGGAACCAAGTTTCTTTACAACCGCTCTGCATTGTATCTGCCTGAACACCAACCTCCACACACACCAGCAGCTTGGGTGGTGAGTTTTCCCCTTCCAGTCAACCAACTGCAGCCTTCATGGTTATGGTTGAGCCCTTCACTCACAATCATCTCTGGTTGCCTTTCATAGCTAAACTCATGACCAGACGACCCAGGGTCAGTCCTCCCGTGCTAGCACTGCACACACTGTGCAGTGCATTTGATTGGGAGGCCCAGGGTTTCTCAGATTTTTCTTCCTCCTTTCTTTTTCTTTTCTTTTCTCTTCATTTCTTTTGGTGGTCCCCACCATGAGAGACCTCTTGGAGTGGCCTCTAGCCCTTCTGGCTTCCTAGTCACCTGGACTGGAGCCAGTCAGGCTTTAACACCTCACCTGTAGAGAGAAGACACTCTTCTACAGGCCCTGTGGTGTTTGCCACCATTTCACAACCTGCCTATAGAGAGAGGATGCTCTTCAATAGGCCCTGTGGTGTTTTTCATGGGGTTTCACATTTTCAGCTATGGTATAAACCCTCAAACTATGCTCTGCCGGTGTCCTGCCAGCTCTGCTTTTTCTCAAACTTTACTGCCACTGCTGCCGACAAGATTGATAGGATCAACGAGGCAGCTGTTTTCAGTTCCAGCTTGGCAACAAGGTGGGTCATGCCTCTAGGTCTCTCTTCCATACAACATGTGACCACTGCCATTTTGACTGAGGTCAGGTGACCTTGCCACCATCTTGACTGAGGTCAGGTGACTTCACTGCCATCTTAATGGAGAGTCATGTCAGGTGACCAAGTTCTGTCATCTTTACTGAGGTATTTTCCTGCCTGGTTCCCTGGTGTTGACTCTGCTACATGTGTGTTTTGTGTGGTGGCATGCCTTTAGTACGGCCCACCAAGAGCATCTACTTCACCCAATTCCTGTTCACTATGTGTGAATGCATACGTGGAATTTAAATACACCTATGTTTGCTGTTAAATGTTATAATTGTCTGCCCATTATATCTCATTCCAGACTACAAGGCATTAAGTATCATGTTTTAAACTGTTATGTCCTTTTAAGTCTCTTACAAAATTACTTTATATTTAATCCAACCCTCATTTAAAATATATTAAGTTGTTTTCTACTATTGTCAGTTCTGCTACTAACCTATTATGAGCAGTTTTTTCTTCTTTCTGTCTTTTTATGAGTGTAAATCTTCTGTCTTAAGTTGAGAACCAGTACAGTCAAGCTCGAACTCAGCTCTCCAAGCAGATTCTATACTGTAGTTATAACTCATCTATACCCAGAAAACAGCCCTCAACTGCTCAGAGATCTGGGGGACATGACATTTAAATATTTAATTATTAAAAAAACTTTTCATAAAAAAGAGACAGTTTGGCTCCTAGCAGCAGTACACGACTTCCTCCAAAGAAGACAGAAGACAAATGGGCACAGAACAACATCCATGTGTAATTTGCTTCAACTGCCAAGAGCTGACCACTGGGAAAAACTGCTTTTCATCTAAACTGAAGATCTCCAGATGTAGACAAAATCACTAGAATCAAACAACCTAGCTGCTCAGGTCAAGGTAGGCTTGTCTCCCTACAGATTTCTTAGCCTACAGTATCTTCTGGAACCTGGAAGGCCCTGTACTAAATAACAAAAGAAAAATACGACCCTCGGTGACCATGGAGGACTGTGAGGAGTAGCTGTAGGTGCCAACCAAGTAATTTCTCTGTCATTTTTAAATCAATAACTCCTCAAATAAAATTTTATCTTTCTCAAAGATCTCTGATGCAGTTTGACAGTTGAGAGGTTTTGCTAGTTTTAATGGACAACCTTACCAAACAAATTTCAACAAAATACAAGTTATTAAGGTGTATACCTACAAGTTATAAAGATATAATTGTAGAAGGAGAGAGCCACTTGTTGGTTCCCGGCTGCTTAGACATGAAATATCACACAGTAACTGTATTAATTAAATCACTGCTTGGCCCATTAGCTGTATCTTCTTATTGGCTAACTCTTACATATTCACTTAATCCATTTCTATTAATATGTGTATTGTCATGTGGTTGTGGCTTACTGGCTAAAGTTCCCAGCATCTATCTCTGGTGGCTCCATGACTTCTCTCTAACTCCACCTTTCTTTCTCCCAGAATACAGCCTAGCTTTCCCCACCTAGTTCTGTTCTTCTCTGTCATAGGCTCAAAGCAGTTTTTTATTCATTAACCAATAAAAGCAACACACAGACAGAGGACTTCCCACACCATGTATTTACAAAAACAAGTTAATCAAATTTCTCTCTCATATTGCCTTTCAGTCTTAAGAATACTTTTCATTGTGCAAAAAACATCTGTCACAGTCATTCTGACATAAATATGCTACTTTTTATATAATGTATATGTCTAAAACTTATATTTTCATAATACCAAAAATTTCTTGTGACTTCCAGGGAGCCAAATTGAAGGATCCACATTAAACAGGTCAGATATACCCTCTCAATTCCCTGGCCCTAAAATTTTTTTCCTAAACTCAACTTTGTCCTCTGTTCTGCCAATACCTTAAACAGGTGCAAAAGACACCAGACCTACCACAAACACTGGACAGAAGCAAAGAGACTAGCTGTACCAGGATATGACCAGCACCCAGCTTTTTCAGGATTCCCCCCAGATGACACCCACAAATAAGCAGGAAGCAGTCTTGAGAATCTGCCACCCAAATCCTTTAACCTGTTGTGCCTAACCTTCAGCCTTTTTATTATAAAAAAGAGATGGGAACGTAATGATCTGTCCTGTCTCTTTAAGAGACAAGCTCTGATCACTCCCTCCCCCTGTCCACTGCCAAGGCAGGCAGATCTTCCTTCTGCTTCTGGCCTGAACTCTCTTTTTTTTCTGTCTCTCTTTCAAAGAGGTAGCTGCTGGTATGGCTCCTTTCTCTGCCTCTCTCAGCTCTTCTCCCTTCTTTCCTTACTCCTTTACTCCTCTATAACCCATAAATAAAAACCTCACTCTGCATAGTGTACCATGCTGCTTCCTGCCTGGGACCTGCTGCCCCTTGTTGCCCATGGGCCACTCAGAGAACAACACTGTTTTATTTTTACCATAACAATCATGGTATCTCTTCACAGCAGTAGAAAGGCATGAACAATGTCAGTATATTTTATTTTCAATAGAAATCACAAAAAAATGCCTAACAAGTAATTTAGATTCTTAATGATTCTCACACGAAGATATAAAAGTGGAATATGGTATATAACATAAATAATAAATTTAAGATTCTCTTCTCTTCCCAAAATATTACTTTTGAAATTAAAAAACATAATTATTTTACAAATCCATAGTGAGTATGTGTTAATTTTTTATTTCAACTTTTTAAAATGTTGAATATAGTTTATTCAATATGAAAGATAGTTCATTTAAAATCTTTGAAAAGAAATTACAGAAATAAGATTGTTAATTACATGGAATACATATTAATTCACCACAGAACAAGAAATTATGTGCTTTTGGGTTATCTTTTCTTCCTTCAGAAATAATTTTCATCTCTACTTTGTAGTAATCTGAGCGGCGGGGCTGCGTCCCCAGCACCCCGGCCGCCTGGCTAGCTTATGCCCCGAAATAACAACACACAAATTGTATTCATTTAAACACTGCTTGGCCCATTTCTATCTAGCCTCTTCTAGGCTAATTCTCACATATTAATTTAGCCCATTTCTAATCATCTTCATAGCACCGCTAGGTGCGCTTACCAGGAAGATTCTAGCCTACGTCCATCCTGGGTCGAAGCTTCATCGCGTGTGTCTGCCCAAGGGGAGCATGGCCTCTAAGCTCACTTCCTCTTCCTCCCAGCATTCTTTTCTGTTTACTCCTCCCACCTATGTTTTAACCTATGAGGGCCAAGCAGTTTCTTTATTGCTTAACCAATGAAATCAACAGATTGATATATGACACTCCCACATCACTACTTGGAAAGAACTTCTTTCTCAGTCAGTATTAGGTGGTTAGGGCTGCTATTATTAGATAACATAAAATATGTAGCTATAGCAGTAGAAATTTATTATTTCACAGTTTTAAAGATTGACAGGTCCACGATCAGATCTTTAATTGATCAATTTCTGATAAAAGCATTCTTTCTATTTTTCAGATGAGGTTTTCTTTCTGGGTCCTCATGTGGAACAAACAGAAATAGAAAGTAAGTTCTTGAGAACCTCAAGGGCACAAACTCCTTCACAGGGCCCGCCACCATCTTTGCCCTCATTTAAACCTAGTTGCCTCTTACTTATCTGACTCATTCTCAAGTATCATCACATTGAACTAAAGCATTCAACACTAGGGATTTGGGGGTGATGGGGAAGAAGAGAATTCTATCCATAGAAAATAGGTAAATACATTTGCATCTTGATGTAATGCTTGACAAATAGCTCAGGCTTATTATTAAGTTGCTCTTAATTTTAAGTTAACCCATATTCTTTATTTATGTTCTGTGATGTGGCACTTTTTCTCAGTATGTTATGTTCATATTGCTTTCTCTGCCCTTCTCCTTCCCACCATCTTTAGTTTCATCTTCCAGCCTGGCTACTGGCCAATCAGTGTTTTATTAAACCAGTTTGAGTTACAAAATTTTATAGTGTACAAGAGGATTATTCCACATGATTTCCCCCCTTTCTGTCTAATAACTTCTTTTGTGAGTTTCTTTTCTGATTTTTTTAAATGCAAATGCACTAGACATTGTTAATGAAATTATTGTCTATATATAATTGCATATAGTTATTATATTTATTGTATGTAGTTTTTCTATCTAGTTAAAAATCTTTTTATTTAGACAAAATGGGGAAATATTGTGTAATATTTTGTTTGTATTCTGACAAATAAAGCTTGCTTGGTGATCAGAGGGCAGAGCTAGCTGCTAGTTAACCATAGAGATCTGGAGGTCTATAGAGACAGGAGACAGGAAGTGATAAGGCAGGGAATAGACACAATCTTGGCCCTTTTTGTTTGAAGAATTTAGAGAGGTAAGAGATGACTGTGGCTGCTCCTTTGCTTCTCTGATCTTTCAACTTTTACCCTGATATCTGACTCTAAGTTTTTGTTGATAAGACTATTTAAGATCATGCTATAACTTGACTATTTTTTGAAGCTTAAAGGATGCACTTACAGGGCTATAAATGATCTAGTTAATCAGTAACCAAGTGTAGTGGCTCATACCTCTATACTAGCACATGGGAGGCAGAGGCAAGCAGATTTCTGTAAGTTTGAGACCAGCCAGGCCTATGGTGAGTTCCAGACCAGCCAGATGTACATGGTAAGACTCTGTCTCAAAACAATAGCAATAGTAATCTGTTGTTAGTCAGTTGGGCAATTTCATACGCTTCGATATCCAGGTAACCTTTAGATAAGCTCATTGTCATAACATGACAGGGATGTCACACAATATTCTATCTGTCTGTATGTCTATCTGTCTATCTGTCTGTCAATCTATATCTATCTATCTATCTATCTATCTATCTATCTATCTATCTATCTATCTATCTATCATCATCTTCTTTAGTTTATTTTATGTGTATGCATGTATGTGTGTGTATCTCTCTCTCTGTGTATGTAGGAGTGCATATATGTACACTACATACATGCAGACTTCTGAGGAGGTCAGAAGAGGCCATCAGATCTTCTGAAACTGGACTCATGGCAGTTGTGAGGACCCTCAATATATGTGCTAAGAATTGAACCTGGGTCTTCTGAAAAAGCAGAAAGGGAACTTACCTACTGAGCCATCTCTCAAGACCAGAAAAAAGCAATTACCATAATCTATTTGCTTCACTATAAACTCACTTATGATTTACACTTATGGAGCCCCAAATATGTAATTTTTAGATGTAGGTACTCTGTAATAAGAATATAAAATAAACATACAGACACATAAGCCAAATTCTTGGGACCTAGAAGGAAAATATACTGGTGAGAACTTTGGGGACAATCCTCTTCTACTCTCTCTTTCTAACAATTGCCACCCCACGTCCAAACATTTCCTCTCTTCTAGGAATTCTATGCAAATCTTTATCAATGTGGCTTTACCTGTCCTCACTTAACTCTTCTTTAATTGTTCTTGGTTTGTGTGATTTTTTTTAAAATGATACAAACACATCAATTTATCTAAGTATCTTGCAATTCTTGCTTCCTGTTACCTTTATGATGAGAAGTAAAATGAGCCTCCTAAAACCCTGGAATGAGGTAAGATGACAAATACAAATATAAAAACTCTTGGTTTTTAAAAGCCAAAGCCCAAATGCCTCCTTACTGAAGGTGGAGATGTCTTCTATGTGAGAGACTGAGGCAGGAAATTAACCCTTGAGTACAGGAGTTGAGGTCATTCTGGGGATGGAACGTAGTCAAAAAACGTTTAGTTAACAGTAGCCAAGAAAACTTCTCTTAAAAGAATGAAAATTAATATTTACTTATTTTTTTTTAAATTTCAGAAGACAAAGGACAGAGTTAAGAGAGTAGAAGTGCTTAAATAATGATATAATTTATTTTTAGAACAGTTATCAGGAACAGCAGTATTTAGGGCACCATTTACATCAGTTATCACAACAGAAGTCCTGTGGGTCATCTGTTGGCATATGGATAAAATTATTGTTGCATCAGAACCATTGTAATCCACTCTCTTTTTTTAAACAATGACATAAGTGTTGTATATACTGTGTTTTTATAGCTTACTGTAGACGTCAAGATTCACCCAACACAGTCCTTCATTCTGCAATATCAATACCTACAGAGTTAGTAAGCATGGTTTTCTGGTCAAATGAAATTTTGACTTCATCCAGGAGTTGTGATAAATAAAAGACATGCTGGAACTTTTTCATAAGGGGGAAGGCCTATGAAGGGGTTTCCTGGGAAAGGAAAGCAGGAATTCCTTCAGAATTCTCTTCTGTCTGTGAACCAGGATGGAAACTTGTATTTATACATAACATTCAGAGCACTTTCTCTCTTCTGTCCATGGTCCCCTGACCTGGAGTTGTAGAAACTGATGCCTGGCCGGGCGGTGGTGGCGCACGCCTTTAATCCCAGCACTTGGGAGGCAGAGGCAGGCGGATCTCTGTGAGTTCGAGACCATCCTGGTCTACAGAGGTAGTTCCAGGACAGGCTCCAAAGCTTCAGAGAAACCCTGTCTTGAAAAACCAAAAAAAAAAAAAAAAGAGAGAGAGAGAGAGAGAGATAGAGAGAGAAGAGACTGATGCCTGCTCTTTGATCATCTTGTCCCTGAACTTGCCAGGTTTCTGCAAACCTCAGGCTCCCCTGCTGGGGTCAGATCCAAGTGGAAGAGAGGCCTTTCCCTGGTGACTGAAAACAGAGCTTGTCAACCAGCAGGGAGACAAGAGCCAAGTGCTGGGTGAGAGTGGCAGATGAAAGGCTGATGAGATGCTGATGTTATCCTCTCCAGAGGGTGACAAGTCAGGTGCAGCAGGCTTTGTGCTTCTATACAGTGTGGCTGCAGATGCCACTGGATACCAAGTAAGGACAAGAACATGCCCAATAGACACGATTACTGTAAAGGGAAAAACCTCTTTTTAGTCAGGGAAGAAAATGATCACCTTGGGGGTATTGCTCAAGTGATTTCTGGGAATCCATGAAGGGAACACTATAGGGCATGCAAAGTTGTGGAGAACCATACATACTCATCAATAAAAGGCAAATGTTCCAGATATCTATTTTCTTTCCATTCCTTTTAGGACATTCCATTTGTTTCTGCTCTGTCCTGCTAGCCTTAGCACATTGTATGACATGCAGAGTAGATACCCTATATGTTATTGTTTAAATAAAATGCTGTGGATTCCCGAGAGGCACAGCAGCAGAAATGTTGCAGGTCCCTGAGTGGCAGCAGTGGGCAGTGGGTCATGAAGGCAGCCAATTCCAGGTAGGGAGCAAGTCCCAGGCAGGGAGCCACATTGTGGGTGAGACTGAGATGAATATGCATGTCACAAGACCATGCTAAAGGTCTCTGAAGGCAACTGGTCTCAGGCAGGGAGCTACGTGGCAGATGAGAGACAGAGACATGAATAGGCACACCATGCAGAGTGGGGCTGGATATTTATTTAGTGAGTTATGGAAGGGAAGGATGGAGGAGGAAAGGGGAGAAGGTGGAAGGACAGAGAGAGGCAGAAAGAGAGAGAGAGAGAGAGAGAGAGAGAGAGAGAGAGAGAGAGAGAGAAACTGGGGAGAGGAGAGGAGCCATGGTAGCAGCTACCTCTTTGATCGCGAGACAGAAAAGAGGAAGAGGCTCAGACTGTAAGTGGAATGAAGATCATCCTGCCTGGCAATAGATGGGGGAGGGAGTGGGCAGGGCTTATCTCTTAAAGGGACAGGACAGACCATTACATTCCCATCTCCTTTTTATAATAAAAAGACAGGAGGTTAGGCACAACAGGTTAAAGGAATTGGGCTGGCAGATTCTCAAGACTGCTTCCTGCTTATTTGTGGGCATTGTCTTGAGGGGAACCTGAAAAAGCTGGGTGCTGGTCACATCCTGGCATAGCTGGTCTCTTTGTTTCTATCTTGTGTTTGTGGTATGGAAATGTCTGGTGTCTCTTATACCTGTTTAAGGTGTTGGCTGAACAGAGGACAAAGTTAAGTTTATGAAAAAAAATTTAGGACCAGGAATTGAGAGGGGTGTATCTGACCTCTTTAAGGTAGACCCTTCAATTCAGCTCTCTGGAACTCATAAGAAGTTTTTGAGTTTGTGAAAACATAAGTTTTAGACATCAGAATGATTGTGACAGATATTTTTGCATAATGAAAAGTATTTTTAAGACTATGAAAAGCATCACAAGAGAGAAATTTGATAGCATGTACTTGTCCTCACACCTTTATAACTTACAGGTACACAACTTAATAACTAGTATTTGCATTTTGCTAAAATTTGTTTGGTGAGTTATTTTTAAACTGGCAAAACCTTTCAGCTGTCAAACTGCATCAGAGATCTTTGAGAAAGATAAAATTTTATTTAAGTAGTTATTGATTTAAAATTGACAGAGAACTTATTTGGTTGGCACCTAGAGCTACTCCTCATGGTCCTCCATGGTCACTGAGGGTTGTATTTTTCTTTTGTGTTTAGTACAGGGCCTTCCAGGTTTCAGAAGTCCTGTAGGCTAAGAAATCTGTAGGAAGACAAGCCTACCTTGACCTGAGCAGCTAGGCTGTTGGTTTCAGTGATTTTGTCCATGTTTGGTGATCTTCAGTTTAGATGAAAGGCAGTTTTTCCCAGTGGTCAGCACTTGGCAGTTGAGGCAAACTGTGGATGAACATTGTTCTGTGCCATCTGTCATCTGTCTTCTTTGGAGGAAACAGAGTGCTGCTAGGAATCATCCTGTCTCTTTTTGTTATGAATTTTTAAAATAATTAAGCATTTAAATGTCATATCCCCCAGACCTCTGACCAGTTGAGGGCTGTTTTCTGGGTATAGATGAGTTATAACTGCAGTATAGAATCTGCCTGGAGAGCTGGGTCCAAGCTTGACTGTACCATCATATTTTTAGCTAAGGAAAGCAACCAGAGATGAATGTGAGTGAAGGGATCAACCATAGCTGTGAAGGCTGTAGTTGGCTGACTGGAAGGGGAAAACTTAACAATGAAGCTGATGGTGTGGTAGAGGTTGGCGTTCAGGCAGATGGAACACGGGGAGTACCATCTGTTAAAGAGAAACCTCTGGGTTCCGACTCCTGAGGAAGGATGGGAGAGCCTCCTGAGTCTCAGGCACCAATGTTACGGTGGCAGTGGCAATGTTTGTGGTGGCAATGGGCAGCTGCTGCAGGTCCATGAAGGCAGCTGGTCCTGGGCAGAGAACCACGCGGTGGGTGAGAGCCAGTTGGCCGGGCAGCTGGTCACACGAGGAGCTGCAGCCTCAGTGGGTGAGAGACAGATGGATACAC